>NC_136334.1:2656024-2791023 GCF_964198595.1 Lampetra fluviatilis | reverse complement strand
TGAAAACCCCCTCATCCCTTCTCTGCGCATCTCTTGCGAGAGAAAGACAAACAGAAAAAACAGACACCTTCCCGACCCCTCCTCGCGACCGCCCTGACCCCCCACTCCCTGGGTGGTTCATCCCGAGGCCAGACCCCTCCATACTGCTGGAAGACAAAGGTGGCCGGGGAGGTTTTGAGGTTTGCTGTTTAATGGTATTTTACGACCTCCAGATGCTTGGTGTGGCTTGTGAGGGGTAGAGTTGAGAGTTTTGGGGTTATCGGTTTTATTTAATACTTAATTTTTTTATAATTATTAAAAATTATTGGCCGAATTATTCTTAATATGAATTTGGAAGAAGGGGCATAAATACAACACTGACCTCCTCAGTGGGTGTTGTGAGCACGTCTGTCTTCTGGGTAAGAAGTGTAGCAGGAGTCAAGATTAATTTTGACTCTTGGTCAGTTGAGATGGGGATCAGGGGTCTTGAATTAATTATTTATGGCTGAGACCTCGGCCATGAGAGTGGTTAAGACCTCTTGAGAGAGCCGTGTGGACCCGACATCACACAACATGGAGTCGAGAATGCGTCGAGCAATCCCGATCATGCGTTCCCAGGCTCCACCCATATGCGAAGAGTGAGGAGGATTGAAGATCCATGTGCAGCCTTGGTTACTAAGGTATTTCCCGACAGAATCATCTTCGACATTCATCTTCTTGGTTCTTTCGGTAAAGTCACGTAGAAGGGAAGTAATAAAATAATTAAAATAAAACATAATAAAATCATTCTCACGACGCTTCGGCCACAACGCAAGCAGCCGTCCTCAGGTGAAAACCAGGTCTGTCGAGGCAACAGCGTCTAAATGAAACAGCATCATGCTTGGAGCATATATTTAAGCTGGGTTGGTACTATGTAGTTTATACTTTAGTTGTTTACGTGGTGGTTTTAGTTACTACAGCTACATACTATTAACACTCCTTCCCTTTATTAATGCTACCCCTACCCCCTCCCTTTGATGCTGCTAATCCTACATAATGCACTGGCATAAGTAGTACTAATCACATACCTGCATTTCCCATATCCCCTCTCTTTGATGCTGCTAATCTTGCATAATGCACGGGCATAAGTAGTACTAATCACATACCTGCATTTCCCATATCCCCTCCCTTTGATGCTGCTAATCCTGCATAATGCATGGGCATAAGTAGTATTAATCACATACCTGCATTTCCCATAAATATGCTGAATTCCTCGTGATGTGCAAATTATTTTGTCAAGGCGCCCTTCCCCCCCCCTTCCAACCCAGCTTAAATATATGCTCCAAGCATGGTGCTGTTTCATTCAGACGCTGTCGCCTCGACAGACCTGGTTTTCACCTGAGGACGGCTGCTTGCGTTGTGGCCGAAACGTCGTGAGAATTATTTTATCATGTTTTATTTTTATTATTTTATTACTTCCCTTCTACGTGACTTTACCGAAAGAACCAAGAAGATGAATTCCTGCAGTCACGAAAGCTTTAAATCGAAATTCCACTAGGTGGCGACAAATAAAATTGTTGACTGAAACGTACTGACGTATGATGACGTAAGCACGTTAGTGCGAGCCCTCCCGGAAGCCATAGAGAATGCATTGCAGCGCCCGCCTTTCGAAAAAAATCATCTTCGAATGTAAGTCTATGGGACCACTCTGGGCGATTCTCAGCCAGAGTGAAATCGCCCAAAAAGAGGCGGTACTCCACAGAACGTGACATGACGCTGATTGGACTATATCCAGAGGCACAGTAACGGCTAGCATAGCTCTGTGGTTGAATGAGATTGTTAATGTGATTGAAAAAGTCCCTTTCACACATTGGTGGTGCGTCGCCCAATCGCCCTAATGAAGAAACCGCCCCTGATTGTAACCATCTGGCATCACTGGACAACGGAGAATATAACAACGATAACAAGAACAACAAGAACAATCAACGAAAGGAAAGGGATTTGGAACGCGTGCGGGTCGCCGGCCCGTCACGAACGGGCGGCGGTCCCCCCACAGACCGAGAACGCGACGGGGTTTTAAGATCGACAGGAGTAAAACCGCCCGCCGCTGTTGGAGGCCCGTCAACGCCAAGGTCCCGTTCCCCAGAGAGACCCAAGTCCGGGGTCTCTGGCAACCGTGTCTGTGGTGGGGTTGGAGGGGCAGCGGGGTCAAGTGGCCCCGTCGCCGTGGTAGGCCCACCCAGAGCAGGATTCGCCACATCCGCCTGCGTCACGGCTGGTTCGTCTGTAGAAGGCACGACAGGTGCGCTTGCAGAGTCAACAGGCAAGGGCAGAGGTGCATCGGGTGCAACAGACACCAGCTAGGCAACATGAGGGGATGACGCATCCGTCCGCGGGGCCACGTAGGGCTTCAACCTAGACGTATGAACGTACCAGCGCCGCGATCCGAACCGAACCCGTGCGGATTGCGGGTTAGGGACTTCAATAAGCTTAACCGGCCCCTGCCATGGTTTGTGAAGCTTAGGGGAGGTCCCCGGCCGCACCTGGGCGCAGTGCAGCTATGCCATGTCCCCCACTCGCCAGGGGCATGTACCGGTCGAGCGCCGGGCGCAACTCTCGTTTCGCGCCTGAGTCTTGGCAGTAGCCAATCGGGCCCCCTCCCGTGCCTCGGCGTCGCGTCAAACAGTGTCCTGAATGTATTCGGGGAGAGGTTTAACAGGACCCTTCGCCCCCATACCCAGCTGTACTTCCACCGGCGGCACATTCTCGCGGCCGTACATTAGAAAAAATGAAGAATACCCAGTGGACGCATGAGGCCGATACGCGGAGAGTACTCCAGGTATATGCAAGTCCCAATCAGCTTGTTTCTCGTCAACCGTGTGACGTAACATGGCCGACAGCGTCCGATTAAGGCGTTCCACCATGCCATCCGTCTGCGGGTGGTAAGGAGACGTACGAACCTTCTTGGTTCCCAGAGCAGCGCACACTTCCGCCAACAATTTGGAAGAAAAATGTTGCCCCTTATCCGTGAGTAGCCTCTCCGGCACCCCTTTGTCCATCACATATCCAAATAGGAAGGCGTCCGTGATAGACGCCGCCGACTGGTCGGGTAAGGGCCAAGCCATCGGCCAGCGGGAAAGATATTCCACCCCGACCAGAAAATATTTATTACACCTAGCGGATGGCGGGAAAGGTCCCAAAATATCCAGCGCCACCAACTCGTTGATTCGAGACACTTGTATAGACTGCATTGGCAGCACGTAAGGGTTTTTAGGCGGCTTCCGCCGGGCACACTCGGGACACGCCCGAATGTGTCCGACGACGTCCGTCGTCATGCCGTGCCAGAAGTAATCCTGCTGCAATGTTAACAAAGTCTTCTACACCCCGAGATGTAATAAAGTGTCGCTGTGCAGAGTCCGAATCAATTCGTACCGTAACGACGACGATACTACCAGACGCCAGCGGTCATGCAATCCCTCCCTCCACATGAGCAACCCATCCCGGAGAGCGGCCCCCGGCGTCCCACTGGACAGCAATCTCCCCGCTTCCTCCGCAGCCTGACTCCGAAAAGCCCCCAATGAGTCATCAAGCAGTTGTTCGCGAATCCATACCGAGCGCGGCAGGTTCAGAACCCCATCGGCCGGTCCTGGGCACACCGGAGCCCCAGACACCTCGACAGCTGACACGACAGGCCGAGGGGGTAGCTGAACCGGCGTACACCTATTCGTACCCGACGCGCAAGCGCAAGGGGACCCCTGCGGTAATCTGGAGAGTGCGTCCGCATTCGCGTGACGCGACCCCTTCCGATATTGTATGTCGAAGGAAAATTCCTGCAGGGTCTCCAACCATTGTGCCAGTTGGCCAGATGGTTGGTCAACCCTCAGGGCATATTGGTCCGTGCGCACAATAAATGACCGGCCGTAAAGATACGGCCGATATTGGCGGAGAAAATAGACAATAGCCAATAGTTCGCGGCGAGTAACGCAATAGCGGGTTTCTGCCGGGGACAGTACACGGCTACCATAGGCTACCACGCGTTCTACGCCGCCCTTGGACTGTGACAGAACGGCCCCAATCCCAGTGTCACTAGCGTCCGTATCCAGAATAAAAGGTCGATCAAAATCCGGATAGTCCAATGTCGGCGCCGTCGCCAACCGATCGCGTAGGCCCTGAAACGCCGCTTCCTCCGGTGGACCCCAACTGAACCTCCGACCCTTACCCGTAAGGAGGTGCAAGGGCCTAGCAATCATAGCAAAGTTCAGAACGAACCTGCGATAGTATGAGGCGAACCCCAGGAAGCGACGTACGTCCCCAACCAAGGCCAGGATTGGCCAGTTGCGGACGCACGCCGTCTTCTCCGGGTCCGTGGCCACCCCGTCCGCACTGACTATGTGTCCCAAATAACGCACGGATTGCTGCAGTAGGTGACACTTTTTTGGTTTAAATTTTAAATTGGGGGAGCACATCCTAGCAAAAACCGTCTCCAATCTCTGCAAATGTTCGTCAAATGTGCGGCTAAAGACGATGGCATCATCTAAATAAATCAAACATGTCTCCCACTGCAGACCCATTAACACCAGCTCCATCAACCGCTGAAAAGTGGCGGGGGCCGCATTAAAGCCCATCGGAAGGCAATTAAACTGAAACAGTCCCTGCGGCGTACGGAAAGCCGTCTTTTCCCTCGAGGACTCGTCGAGGGGAAGCTGCCAGAATCCCGAAGAGAGATCCAACGTTGAAAAAAACTTCGCCCCAGACAAGGCATCGAGGGAATCATCCATACGTGGCAGGGGGTACGCGTCTGCGACGGACACCTTATTCAATTTCCGAAAATCGACGCAAAATCGCAGTTTCCCATCCTTCTTCTTCACAAGGACTACCGGCGCGCCCCATGGACTGTTAGACGGGGATATAATGTCAGCGGCTAGCATGTCCTCCACTGCACCCCGAACCTGATCCCGCTCCATCGGGCTCAACCGATGCGAGTTCAACCGAATCGGAGCGGCATCCCCCGTATCAATGTGGTGGGAAAGCAGGAAGGTGCGTCCCAAGTCAAAATCATTCGAGCTGAACACGTCGGAATAACTTAGCAACAGCGCGCGAAGCACGGACCGTTGTTCTCCGGTCAGGGATGAATTCTCCCCGCATAACTCGGCAACCCAACGGTCATCCTGCCCCGTAGGCTCCGAAACCCCCCCTACCATGTCCCGGCGGACCCGGTTGTCATGGGTCGTGAACACGGTCGTGGCGTGAGCCACAACCGTTCCGGCCGGGTCACTGACATTCTCTGCACTCCCATTTAGCACCTGTAAGAACGGGGGCTGGCCCGGCCGGACAATCGTTTGTGCCCCAACCAGCGCCGAGCCGCCCATTATAGCCGTGGACGGCGATAACAGAACCCCCGCCGCTCCCTCAACGTCAGGTACTGGCTTCCGATATCTCAACGGGATAAGCATCTGCGAACCAGGTGGAATGTCAACAGATACTTCGGACAGCGCCTGCACCTGGCAAACAGGAGCAGGCCGGCCCCATGGCGACGGTAGGAACGAAATTTTCCGCCCCCCTGGTAATTCAATGCAGTTTTGATCAACCCTTATTTGAATGGGCATTTTTGCCAGGAAATCAGTCCCCAACAAACAGGGTACCGCGAGGGACCTAGAGATCAAAACGGTCCCTGAAGCCGACACCCCCCCAATGGATATGTTGGCGTCCACCTGGCCCACAATGCCCATACTTCCCCCGTTCGCCGCTATGCATGAATCATAAACCGCTCGCACTCTCCCTGGCGGAATGCCCAAAAGATGGAAAATGACATCCGAAATAATGGTCGCGGACGCACCGGAGTCCACCAAAATACGCACCTCGACCCCCTGAATAGAACCCGGTACCGTGGACGACCCCGTAGCGGCCGCAACTACCCTCCGTGCCAATCGGCGCCATTGCGTCAGCGAGCGACACGGGTCAATCGGAGGCACCTCGTTGTTAATGACACACGGACCGTGCGGCGATGGTGATGCATGAGGTGACAGGCCTTGCCGGGTGTCTGATGCGCACCGACTTGCCTGTCCTAGTGGGTCTTTTCGCGCATCGTCCGTGGTCGAGGCCTCCTGCTGGGGCGGCCCCGGGATGCGAGCCCAACAGTCCCTGGCAAAGTGGCCCTTACGGCCGCAGCGGAAACACTCCACATCGTTCCGGCGCGTGGCACCCCCTCTGTCCCGACGCTCCCGCGCCGGCGGGCCGGACCTCGGCCCCATCCCTCCACGAGCAGGCCACTGGGCGGAGGCGGCCGTCAACTCCTGCGGACCCTTGTCGTCAGGAACATAGACCGCCTTCGTAGGATCCCACCCCGTAGCACCGCCTTCAACGATGGGTCCCCCCGTCCAAGCTGACACCTGCTTCCAGCGTCGGAGATTAAATTGAGCGTCCAAGCACTTAACCACAGCACGGGACATCAATTTATCATGGCTGCACACCGGCATGGGGATCCCCAGGTCTCTAGATAATTCCAGCATCTTGCCCAACACGAGGGGCTCCAACAATTCGGGCTCCGTCTCGGGGTATGCCGCCATCGCCAGTTCCAGAACTGCGCCTCTGAAAGCCACCGGCGATTCATCAGGCGCCCGTTGGCGCTGAACAAATCTCCGATGGGCATCGTCTGGAGGCTCGTACGCATCCGCCATCTCCTCGAAGACACCCTGTAGCGTCTTCTTCTTGTGTTCCTTGATGGAGCGGAAGAACCGGACGGACTCGTCGTCGAGAAGTGTTGGTAGGACTTCCAGGGTCTCCGCGTCCGTCCATTTGGCGGAGCGTACGGCCGCTTGTAAACGGCAGGCGAATGCGCTCCAATCGCCGCCGATGGAGAATTATTTGACCATTGTTAAATGACGGCTGCGGGTTCTTGCTCCTCCGTTTTCCTCCGATGGTGACACGCGCGGCAGCGACAAGATGGCGTTACTCCGCAACGTGTGCAAGATGGCGGCGTCCCGCGGCGGAGGGCACAAGATGGCGGCTTCCCGCCGCTCATCCTCAGCCACGCCCAAGATGGCGTCTTCGTGCCGCATGGTCGAGAGGGCCTCCCCGAAGTCATCGCCGGCGTCACAAGGACGCACAATTGCGCCAACACCGTCTTCAGCGCCTCCAGTTGCGCTGCCACCTGTCGCCATCCGTCGTCAGCGTCCAGTCGCGCGGACGGGCCCACCGAGGCGGCCACGTCCTGCACGCCCGGAACCCCGCTCGTCCCCGCGCCGCTTTCCTCCTCCATCGTCGGTAGCGCCGCCGCTGGAGGGAGGTCGTCGACAGAAGATGTTGCAGAAGATGGTGCAGGGACGGTCTTCCTCCTGAGCTGTTTTGACATGCCGTTTCACTTCTGACACCAATGTAATAAAGGACTCTCTCTCAGATGTCGATCTCCGTTGTCCTTTATTGGGTTCATAGAATCTCGATACCACGGCGTCTCGCTCAGGCCCCCATCCCTCACGACGACCTCTCCACAGCCCCTCCTCTGCTCCGATATGCAGTCTCCCTGCTGCTCCGATATGCAGTCTCCTTGCTGCTCTGTTAGGCAGTCTCCCTGCTGCTCCGCCTTGCAGCCACACCGCTGCTCCGCTCTCTAGCTTCACTGCTAACCCATATACAGCTAGCCTCCCACAGCCGCTAGCTCTCTGCGTCTGACACCGATGGCTAACGATGTCGACGTCTCCCACCGCGTGGCGACCGCGCCACTCTCTCCGTCCTGCCCAGCGTGGCCTCCTCCTGTTTCACTCCGTCTCAACTCCCCCTTCCCCTTCCGGGTCTCTCCCTGAATCCTCTCCCCCACGTGACCCTAACTCCACCCACTCCCCACGTGACCCAGACTCCGCCCCCCCCTCAATCCTTGCTCGCATTACACAGGTAAAGCCCACTGAGCGATTAGCTTATTTTCAGAAGTGACCTGGCCACAAATGATAGCTCTACAAAGTGACTCATCATGTGGAAATTTTAAGCAGATAAACATCAAAATAATCAAAATGCATGTTTCTAAATAATAAACTTAAAGTAAATGCTTTATAACTGCCATCATTATAACTGCGAAAACCATAGCATCAGCTCTGCAGAGTTTGAAGGCTACCATGGGGGTCCCTCGATTAGAGAAGGAAGATGCACACATTTGTAATAACCACCTGGCATGTCTTCACTCGGCATGATGGTGAAGTTCTTGTCAATTATTACACTATGTGTAGTGACATAAGAAGAGAGGGGCTGCTGGGGGCTCTGGGTTCCCAGGTGGGTCCAGACGCTTAAGCCTCTGGGCGCCAGGCGTTGAGTTCCCAGGGGGTCCAGACGCTTAATCCCCTTGGCGCCGCCAAAGGGGGGGGCTGTGTGTGCTCTGTGGGATATCTGGGGGCGCACACGGCCCCACCCCTCGTTGTACCAGGCATAAAAGGAGAGCTCCCTGGACGATCGGGGCCCAGTTGTAACTCAAGACCCAAGACCCACGACCAGCCATCTGAAGACCCTGGGATGCTGTGAGAGCCAGCGCTGGGACTCTGGAACTCCCGACTCTACGACCTATCGAGGGCGAGTTCCGGAGCGTAGCCAGAGTAGAGTATATAGGCTGTGTAGCTAGGCTGTGTACCTAGGCTGTAACAGAGTATCAGGACTGTTGGACTGTTGGAGTGTTGTATTGTAATAAAGAAGTTACCTCTACAAGTGTCTCCGGAACCTGTTACATTTGGCGTCAGAAGTGGCAATGGAGACAAGAAGTAAGCCACGTACCTTCAGTCCTGACGGCGATGTTGAGGAGCAAGCGGCGACGGGGCAGCCAACTCGGGCCGACAGCGACGCTGCACCGCCGGCTCAGCAGTCGTCCACCATACCTGCCGATCCTCCTCCAGCGTCGGGAGCAGCAATGGAGAAAACGCTGCTTTGCCTCACCGAGCTGCTCCACGCCACCGTCTCCATCCTGGACGACATGAGTCGCTCACAGGCGGAGACAGCAGGGAGAGAGGAGGCGCAGCGGCCGCACCATCCCGCCGGCTCCCACACAAAGATGGCGGCCGTTCCCGCCGCAAATACATCCGGGTGTGTCGTCACTTCTGCGGGGGGAGCAGTGGCCGCTGGGAGCGACGTCACTTCCGGGCCCAGCGTGGGCCAACCCGATGACGCCGCGTCATCAGCGCTGCGTCCCTCACCGCCGAGTGACAGCGCTGCGAACGCGAAGCCAGCTTCAGCCGGGTTGCCAGGCAACGAAAGCTTGGCTCACGTCCACCAAGGCCTGCCGGCACTCAAGGCATTTTCTTCAGAGGGGGGTGAGTGGGCAGCGTTCGAACGCCGGTTCGTCTCTCTTATAGAGACGTCCGGCTGGTCGGAGTATGAAGCGCTCCAGGGCCTCCCGGCCATGCTCGACGACGACTCCCTCGCAGCACTCCTTGCTGTGCCACGCGCGAAACGTGCCACGCTCACGGATGCCCTTCATCAGATGCGGCTGATTTATGGACCCCCAGCCGAAGCACGTCACCGCTTCGATGCGAGGAGGAAGAAGGCCTCCGAGTCGGCGATGGGGTACCGCAGCGCGCTGCTGGCCATGGCGAAGGTTGCCTACCCTCGCATGGATGAAGACGCTGTGGAGTCACTCGTGCTGCAGAAGCTCATGAGCTTGGCCCGCCAGCTTCGAGTTGCCATGCCGACAGCCGACGACGACGACGACTTCACGTCGCTACGTGCTGCCAGGTGCATCCAAGCACACCTACATTGCGATGAGGACACGACCATCGCCGCCTGCGCAGGCCCACCTGATGCACAAGCCTATGACGTGCATTCGGGGCCTCATCAGGCCTTCGCAGCAACAGAAAATCGCGGATCGTCCAACTGGCGATCCCAGCGGGATCACCACCAGCGGGACCGGCCAACCTCGCGCCAGGACGGAGCGTCCATCGTCTGCCACAACTGTGGCCTTCGGGGCCATGTGGCGTCCGGCTGCCGGGTCCCCCGACGCCGGACTTCAGGACCTCCGGCGCCTCGGCCACCACCGTATCCTCGGCATACCCAGGCGAGTCACGACACCTCGCACTCTCGGCCCCCACTTATAACAAGCACGCACCCTCACACCACACAGGGGGGTCATGCTTCGGAAAAGGGGGATTCGGGCCCATCATTGAACAACCAGGCGCTCGGACCGGGTCAATGGTCCGAGTTGGCCCATAGGGTCGTTGCCGCTGCGGCAGGGTCCTCTGCCGTAGTGTGTTCCATCGAGGGCGTTGATGTTCGTATGTTGATCGATATGGGTGCGTCGGCGACCGTCATTTCAGACATAATTTATAACATTTTGCCCGATATATGCCGTCCCTTGCAGCCAGTTGATGTGCCATGCTATGCCGCAAATGGGGGTTCATTGGGCATCACCGGACGGATCAATGCTCAGATCCGCATTGCTGACGTCCAATTAGTTGGGCCCATTTTGGTCTCATCAACCCTCGCCGTTCCGTGCCTCCTTGGAACAGATTTCTTGGGGAAGATGCCCATTAAAATTCTCATTAACAAAGGGTGTATTGAGCTCCCCTCCGGCCGACGCATGGCCTTCCTACCCACACCCACTCGGTTGCACTCCGCATCTACGACGGTGCAGGCGTTGGCGGCGTGCACAATTCGCATTCCTCCTGGCTCTCAGATGTTAGTTCCCCTCCGGTTTCGTAAACCCCTTGATTACGACGCGTTCATGGGGGGTGCTGTGATCGGGCCTTCGCGTTCAGCTGAGCGGGTGTCGGACCTCGTGTGTGCACAAACGCTCGTGCGAAGCGACCACGACCCCTTTATCCAGGTCCTTAACGCGGGATTGGAAACGGCCGTTATCTGTCAGGGAATGGTGCTTGCTCACGCGACGCCAGCCCCGCCAGAAGATGTGATCGTGGGTCACGTAGGGGGCGAGTTCTCTTCCGTTGCCAAGCCAGGTCCTGACACAGGATGGCTCGACGCGCTTTGCTCCACTTCTGCCGATTTGTCACCATTACAGCATGCTAAATTACGCACGCTGCTGAGCAATTTCGCCGACGTTTTCAGTCAAAGCAAATTCGACATTGGCTGCACTAAATTGCTAAGCCACCACATCGACACGGGTGATGCCGCTCCAATTCGTCAAAACCCATTCCGGTTGAGCCCGGCCGAAAAGGAACATGTACGGGTGGCCGTCAACGATATGTTGGCGGCCGATGTCATTGCGCCATCAAATAGCCCATGGGGGGCGCCGATCGTTCTTGTTAAGAAGCACGACGGGAGCCTCCGCTTTTGTGTTGACTTCAGGAAACTTAATAAGATTTTTGTGGCCGACGCCTACCCGCTTCCCAGGATGGACGAGTCGCTCGATGCCTTAGCAGGTGCGCATTACTTCTCCACCTTGGATCTCCTCTCGGGGTTTTGGCAGCTACCCCTTGATGACGCATCCAAACCAAAGACGGCCTTTCGCACGCCGCAGGGACTGTTCCAATTCAACAGACTTCCCATGGGTCTTCACTCGGCCCCGGCGACGTTCCAGCGCCTGATGGAGCTGGTCCTCGCTGGGCTCCAGTGGGATTCTTGCCTAATCTACCTCGACGATGTAATCGTGTTCAGCAAAACTTTTGATGAACACCTCACGCGATTGAAGGCAGTTTTCCTTAAAATGCGAGCGGCTAACCTCAAATTCAAACCGCAAAAGTGCCACCTCATGAGGGATTCGGTTCGTTATTTGGGCCATATTGTCAGCCGCTCGGGAATTGCCACGGACCCCGAAAAGACAAATTGCGTGCGCTCATGGCCAACTCCTACCTCTGTTGGGGAGGTGCGGAGTTTTATCGGCTTCGCCTCATATTATCGACGATTTGTTGCGGGATTCGCATCTATTGCGAAGCCCCTCCACGCATTAACGGCCAAAGGGGTCAAATTCCGCTGGGGAGAGTTAGAACAGGCATCGTTCAATGCCGTCCGAAAAGCACTGGTCGATGCTCCTACCCTGTCTTATCCAGATTTTACCACTCCGTTCATTCTGGATACAGACGCCAGCAACACCGGAATTGGAGGGGTGCTGTCGCAAATTGTCAATGGAGTGGAGCGCGTCGTCGCCTATGGCAGCAGGGTGCTGTCGCCCGCGGAGCAACGTTACTGCGTGACGCGCCGCGAATTGCTTGCTATCGTTTTTTTCATAAAACAGTACAGGCCATACGTGTATGGCAGGCATTTCACAGTACGCTCCGACCACGCGGCGCTACAATACGCCTTGCGTTCACTGTCATTTACCGCAAGGGGATTCAACACGGGAACGCCGACGGGTTGTCGCGACTGCCGAACAATGGGCGCTGTGCTTGTTTTTTGGGTGTGGGGCGTTGTAGGCAGCCTGACGGGGTACCGCCCTCATCCCTTGCGGCCGCGGCCGGGGATGGGGTCGGGGACCACGGGGCTCCCTCCACGCAAGTTCCGCAGGACGCATTGCTGGGCCTCGGGTTGGACGACTGGGGACGTCTTCAGATGGAAGACGTCTCCCTCCTCAAATTGAGACGCCGCGCTAGGGATGCCGAGGGTCACAGGGGGCAGGGGGGACCCGTATCATATGTCATCCGGGAAGGCGTCCTCATGCATTGGGATGGGGGGTCCCAATCCCACACATTGGTGGTGCCCACCTCCCTGCGGGGGCGACTTGTGTGGGAAACCCACAGTCGCCTCTTGCACTTGGGTGTTCAGAAAACACTAGCTAAAATCCAATTGGAATTTTTCTGGCCGGGCATGGCAAACGATGTGGCTGACCTTGTGCAAGGTTGCACAGAATGTGCACGGCGGAAACCACCTGCTAGGCCGTCCTGCCCGCCGCTCCAATCCATTAAAGTTTCCCGGGTCAATGAGATCGTCGCATTGGATATTTTGGGTCCGTTTCCCGCTACTCCTCGGGGTAATAAGTACCTTTTGGTTGGGGTCGAATATTTTACCCGATGGGCCATGGCCTGGCCACTCCCCAACCAGTCTGCAGCAGCCATTACGGAGGCCTTTTTCCAGGGCTACGTCCTGGACAAGGGTGCTCCCGAACGCCTGCTGACCGACCAAGGGAAAAATTTCTCTTCCACCCTGTTGCGGGATGTGTGCAACCTGCTAGGGACACACAAAATTCGCACCTCGCCATATCACCCCCAGACTGACGGTATGGTCGAGCGATTACATAGGACACTTACCTCCATGCTAAGCCACCAGGTGTCTGAGTCACAGACTGATTGGGATCTCCACATACCTGGTGTCTTGGCCGCCTATAGAATGGCGCCCCATGCTGCCACGGGGTACTCGCCATTCTATCTTATGTATGGTAGGGAGGTTTGCCCCCCAATCGACGTACAATTGCACATTAAACAGCCCGCACCTAAGGCTAAGATTGTCGACCACATCCGTGCTAATGTGCGTCGTCTCGTAGATGCCCGGGAGGCTGCTCAAAATAACTCAGAAGCCCGTCAGCTTGCCAACGAGCGGTTGCGGAATCTCCGCACATCCCGCCACGTTTGGGTAGAAGGGGACCGCGCCTGGCTCCACTGCCCGCAGGTACCATTGGCTACTTCCTCAAAACTGCTTAAGCCTTGGAGAGGGCCGGTTGTTATTATTCGCGTTCTCCGCCCGCAGTGTGTCAGGATCCAGCATGGCAAGCGACGTTGGTTCGTGCACCCGTCACGTCTAAAACCTTACATTCAACCCTACACACCTCCTTCACATCTCCGGGGCCGAGAGCGCGACATGTCTGACGAGTCGCGCCGCGATGATGCTGCTTCTAACTCTCGGGCAGGTCCCGCTGCCCCGCCCTCAGATGCCTTGGGAATGAAATCTGCCACGGCCGACCCAGCGGGAACAAGCTTGCCCGCGGGATCAGCGACCCAGGACACAAGCGCAACAGCGGGTCGTCGGTCCCCTCCCGCCTCCGTCGCGACCGATGGACCTGCCACTCGGACTCGCTCAAAACTCAAACGATTTTCATGACCCCCGCCCACGAACTCTCGTCCCAACGCGACGCCACTCACCTTTCCATCATGTATAGTGGGCGATTGGGGCGTGCGTTCATCCTGCATATATGTGTTTATACAGTGTTGTTCTGCATCGGTGACCACAGGAGGGGGAGAGGCGCTTTCTTCTCATTTTTTTTTCTTGATTTGTCACACACTCATTCTGATGGTTAACAAATAATTTCTTGTACAATTGTATTTTTTTTTGACAGCCGGGTCGGCTGGAGGCTACGTAGAGGGGGGTAATGTAGTGACATAAGAAGGGAGGGGCTGCTGGGGGCTCTGGGTTCCCAGGTGGGTCCAGACGCTTAAGCCTCTGGGCGCCAGGCGTTGAGTTCCCAGGGGGTCCAGACGCTTAATCCCCTTGGCGCCGCCAAAGGGGGGGGCTGTGTGTGCTCTGTGGGATATCTGGGGGCGCACACGGCCCCACCCCTCGTTGTACCAGGCATAAAAGGAGAGCTCCCTGGACGATCGGGGCCCAGTTGTAACTCAAGACCCAAGACTCACGACCAGCCATCTGAAGACCCTGGGATGCTGTGAGAGCCAGCGCTGGGACTCTGGAACTCCCGACTCTACGACCTATCGAGGGCGAGTTCCGGAGCGTAGCCAGAGTAGAGTATCTAGGCTGTGTAGCTAGGCTGTGTACCTAGGCTGTAACAGAGTATCAGGACTGTTGGACTGTTGGAGTGTTGTATTGTAATAAAGAAGTTACCTCTACAAGTGTCTCCGGAACCTGTTACATTTGTAGCACAATTTTTGTTCCTAGGTAGTAAGTGTTATTTCATAATTGCTTATGACTAAAACGTATAGAAAATGGCTTTTATTCCCCACAAACTTTGTTTTTGTGACTAGGACATTGATATTTCGAAATTAACTAATTTTCAATGAGGAAACGGGCGAATTTGTGACGTTTTGTTCACATAAAGTCAGAAAAAACAACATATGAATCCAATGTATCATCTATTTATACTAAAATAATACAAAAATGACTACAAAAGATTTAGAAGTGAGTAGTTTTTCGTGATTTACGATTATACTGTAAATCACTTTCACGAAAAGCCCCCAAATGTAGTCTCCCCTCATGTTCTCGTTATACTGTCCTTGGTAGCTGCGTTCAAAGTCCAGTATATCCTGGTGGAAGTGCTCGCCTTGCTCCTCCGAGTGCTCCCATGTTCTCTTTGAATTTATCAAGATGAGCATCAAGCATATGGACTTTGAGGGACATCCTCCAGCCCATTGTGACGTAGTTCTTCACCCAAGTCTCAACCAGCTCCACATAGTTGTCGACCTTGTGGTTACCCACAAAGCCACGAACCACTGCGACAAAACTGTTCCAAGCTACTTTCTCCTTACTAGTGAGCTTCTTTGGGAATTAATTGCACTCCAGGATCTTCTTTATCTGTGGTCCGAAGAAGGCATCGGCTTTGACCTTTGCCTCAGACAGCTTAGGGAAGAAGTCTTGAAGGTACTTGAAGGCTGCTGACTCCTTATCTACAGCTCTGAAAAATTGTTACATGAGGCCCAATTTGATGTGCAGTAGTGGCATCAGCACTTTCCGTGGGTCCACCAGTGGCTTCCACTTGACGTTGTTCCTCCCCAAAGAGAAACTCGGTCCGCTGTGGCAGAGTCCCACTTGTGGTAGTGCGCCTTGGTGTCCCTGCTGTCCCAAAGGCAAAGATAGCAGGAAACTTGGTAAAACCGCTTTGGAAACCCATCAGGAATGACACCATTTTGAAGTATCCGATGACCCCCAGCCGTACTCATCATACTTCAAGGCGTCCAGCAAGGTCTTGATGCTGTTGCAATCCTCTTTGAGGTGCACCAAGTGAGCCAAGGGAAAGACGGGTACTTCTTACCATTATAGAGGAGCACGACTTTGAGGCTCCTGGATGAGCTGTCAATGAAGAGGCACCACTCATTCTGGTTACAGGCGATTCCGATTGCCTCGACCAGACTGGTCACATTGTGGGAGAAGCAGAGCCCATCTTGACGGGTAAAGAAGCTGCAAAAAGGTTGCTGACAGTTCCTCTGATCTGCGACTTGCACACTTTCATCCAACAAGTTCCACTGCTTGAGCCTGGACGTCAAAAGCTCAGCATTGGACTTGGTGAGACCAAGATCTCTGATCAAGTCGTTGAGGTCTTTTTGGTTGGGGTAGTATGGGTTTCTCTCCTCAGCACCCCCTCTAAAATTGTAATCTAGATTTACAACGTCTTTCTCGCTCTCTGACTTTCTGCTCTCTTCTAAAAACAGCTGCTCTCTCTCCGGAGGAGTGAGTACGGGGAGCTCAAGGCAGTGTGCCACAGGGGCGATGGATGAAGGAAGGTCCGAATACGTGATAGCAGGTGCATTCTTGCCAGTCCGACGTTTGGAATGGTACAGCATGCAGAAGTAGCAGTTGCTTGAGTGGTCAGTGGGTTCCCACCAAATTATTGGGATAGCGAACTTCATCGCTCGCTTTTCCCCTCTATACCATCCTACAAAAATACATTTATATCTAGATTTGAAGCTTTCGTGACTGCAAGGATTCATATTCTTAGGTTTTTTCGGTAAAGTCACGGAGGTAAAACATCAAAATTAATAAAAAAATAAAATAAAACAAAAATCACGACGTTTCGGAGGCAACACAAGTCTCTGTCATCAGGTGGGACCGTCACAGCCGGATTAGCTGCATCAAGTGAGGCGATGATTCAAGATGTAATCCCTTAAAAAGCAAGTTGAGGGGGAGGAGAGGGGGGGGGCTCATCAGAATGTGGTAGCCAATGAATGGAACGCATCGGGAGGGGGAGGGGGGGGGCGGGGCCAAAAGAATGCACGTCGGCGTGGACGCGGTTCACGCCGACGTGCATTCTTTTGGCCCCGCCCCCCCCTCCCCCTCCCGATGCGTTCCATTCATTGGCTACCACATTCTGATGAGCCCCCCCCCTCTCCTCCCCCTCAACTTGCTTTTTAAGGGATTACATCTTGAATCATCGCCTCACTTGATGCAGCTAATCCGGCTGTGACGGTCCCACCTGATGACAGAGACTTGTGTTGCCTCCGAAACGTCGTGATTTTTGTTTTATTTTATTTTTTATTAATTTTGATGTTTTACCTACGTGACTTTACCGAAAAAACCTAAGAATACATTTATATCACCCATGACTAATTTTTAAATCGTTAAAAAAAAAATTTCGCTTAAAATTCCGAGCAACAATTGTCCATTTAACTCTTAGGTTTTTTCGGTAAAGTCACGTAGGTAAAAATTACAATTAATAATAAAAATTAATAATATAAATAAAATAATAAATCACGACGTTTCGGAGGCAACACAAGTCTCCGTCATCAGGTGGGACCGTCACAGCTAAATTTACTGTATCAAGTGAGTAAAAATCCAAGAGACAAGCTCTTAAATCCAAGTTAGGAAGGGGGGCTTATCTGAATGTGGTTGCCAGGGAATGGAACGGTGGGGGGGGGGGCTAAAAGGGAAACAATTGGTGCACCTCAATCTGAGGTTGCGGCCGATGTTGGCTGCCAAATCCCACTGGGACGGTGGGGGGGGGGGGCTAGAAGGGAACAATTAGTGCACCTCAGCCCGGGGTTACGGCCGGTGTTAGCTGACAAATCCAAAATACAAAACAGCAGTACTGTTTAACGCTGGGGATGTCAACACTCGGCAAAGTAGAATAGTACCTGTCAAATAAGACGGTACAAATATGGGTAGTTAAATCTATTTTACATGGTTAATAACATCTTTCCAATGATTACTCAGTTTGTACCCATCATCACGGTTGAAGTTATGTCTGTGTTTGTATATCTGGATGGCTTCGTGTACAAACCTTTGATGGTAGCCAGAAGGTTTGCAGAGCATCTTGGTCTCGGAAAAGACAATATCATGAGAGCCCACAGCGTTGTAGCAATGATCGGCAACGGCGGAAGACTCAATTTTTCCGTGTTTCAGATCTGACTTGTGCTCGCGGACACGATCAGAGACATGACGTTTCGTTTCCCCAATGTAACAATCACCACAGATGCAACTCAGTTTATAGACTCCAGGGTATTGCAAGTCAGGAATGACATCTTTTACAGATGGGATTGGATCCCGGATTTTATGTACTGTACTGAATCGGACTTGGATCTTATGTTTGTTTAGAATTTTTGAGATTTTTTTGATATTTTTGGAAAATGCAAAGGATGCATTTTCATTGGCTGCATTACAATGTGTGGAAGTTGCCTGGCCTGTCACTCCACAGTTATGTTCTCTCTATGTTTGCAAAACGTACACGCCTTTTATTAACACCTGTCCCTGCATGGAGAAGCTCGTTTATCTTGAATATATCTTCTGTTTTGGTGATAAACGAGTATGGCACTGACTATAGATGATATGGGCTTATGTGATACAGGAGGACTTGGAGCTGAGCTAACTTGACGACCGGTATCCACTGTGTGGGGGAGACTCGTGAAGGATGATACTGTAAAGTTAGAGGTTGTCACCCTCCAACAACAACTGAAGGAAGAGAATAATTGCTCACAACAACAAACACAGGAGGTTGGCACAGTGGAGAGCACAGATGTTGCATCTGTCTGTGCCATCTCATTTAACCCATGATGCCTGGGTCAGCCCCATTAACTACTGTTGGTCAACATTTGACACTTCACATGGCCTAAAATTACACCTAGCCTTACACAAAGGCTTTTGGTGACATCACTGCCACTTCGTGGCGAATTGCAGCCATTGTTGTGTGTGTGTCAAACACTCTGGAAACTGCACAATGTTTCTGGATTTTGCAAAGCATGTAGAATGAATAAATGCAGACATTTCTGCCAGCTCACACTAATTCAATGCTTTTGAGGATAAAACGCGTATTTTAGAACTTTCGTGACTGCAGGAATTATTATTTGTTTCTTTCGGTTAAGTCACGTCTAAAGATAAAATAATAAATTAAATTAAATAATAGAATACGACGTTTCGATTGCAACACAAGCAATTCTAACTTAGCAATCTTTGAAATACGTAATCAACCAGGCTATGCGTTAATTGTGTGTTGACCGACCCTCTGTGTTGTATTACATTACATTTCGATATTTTACTAGGTTATTTAATTTTAGTGTGTCCTTCTCCTGATTTTCAGGCTTGCTTGCCGTGCCATCGCATTCGCAGCACCACGTCTGTTGACCACTCATTGATATGCTAATTTTTTCTCTAACCCTCCTCCCTCTCTCTGCCTCTGCCCCCCCCTCTGTCTATTTAAGGCCACCACACAGAGGCGATCACCCCTCTCTGTTACCTGTGTTGCTCTCGCTATGTATCTTGGTGATATCTGTCTGCTAATATGTCTGTCTATAGTTTTCTGGTTAGATTTTATGTCGCTATTTCATTATACCTGATGATGATTGCTTGTGTTGCAATCGAAACGTCGTATTCTATTATTTAATTTAATTTATTATTTTATCTTTAGACGTGACTTAACCGAAAGAAACAAATAATAAATGATAAAACGCGTGTTGCAAAGCATTACAACCCCATGCAAATGCACGATTGTTTTCCCTCTTTAAAATAGGATTTGTCTCTGCTGAACAATGACCCAGTTTTGAAAACGCGAGTGCTGTTCTGGATTAGCTTCCTGTGCCAAAGAGTCCGCCTGGATTTTATAAAGTGGAAAAACAACATATCTGTTCGTTTTGAGATCATGGGATGGTTCTACAAGGCTAACCCCACGCAACCTGACTACCATGTCACATCTGTCAACGCGAACTTATTATTTGTGGGAAACAACATTTTAAACGAGCTGGTCTGCTATCGCTGGACCTTGGGAGATGGAAACCAGACGATCGTTGGTTCCTCGCTGTGTAGCAGTCTGTGTAAGTGCCCGTTGATACCACGCTTGAAACAAGCCACCTTCGAGTTCCCGTACACCTATTCGACATTTGGGATCATGAAGGTCACTATTGAGGAGATCACGAACTGGTCACATGACAACTACAGCCTGGAAGTGAGCGTGAATCCGTTGGGCTGTAAGGTGGTGTCGGTGGTGCTTGATGACAACTCGACTACTCCCGAGATGGCTCGAGTGCTTGGACAGAGTGAGGTGTTCACGCTGACTGCCGTCATCATCACGGAGTGTGTAATAACCAGCTTAAAGTAAGTGGCACCTACATCTGAGAAAAGCACTAATTTCAAATATTGTAAGATAAAATATCACGTTTGAAAAAGGGATCGAGCCGAGTCAACACCTGATTGAACAGTGGTGCAATTCGGTTACATGTGTAGTGGGTATAAAACTTGCAGAGACGTCTCTCTTCTGAAAGCAGCACGCTTATAACGAATCAATAACACAAAGGGGTACGTCCCCTTCCACCCGATACTTAGGGAGATATTCCTCCAGCTAGCCTGCCTAACACTGGCTATGCTCTAGCCTCTTCACTTGTTAAGCTTTTGGCCCGACCCTAGCCAGGGGTCGGGTTCCGCCCTTTGGGCTCTTCGCTTCGGGCCTTCAAGGTGGCAGCTCCAGGGTGGCTCTTGAATCTTCAGGTGAACGACGATTGCCGGACCCGTTCAGGGGACCGCCTTTTATACTGTATTCTGACTCACTCCACCCCTGGCCACTCCTCCCTTCTGAAACCGTCTGTAAGGGCCTGAAGAGTGACGTTATGCCCCAGCCCTCTTCCTGGGGGTCTGGGAGTTTGTACCTGTAGTCCCGAGCTGACTTAGCCCAACGGTCTAACTCATTACTGTGATTTGGATTTCTTGTAGTAGGACTACAAGTCACGGTCGGACGAGAGAAGCTATAAAGGGGCTAGAGTACTTGGTGTACTTAGGAAGTAATGTCCTTAATGCAGGCAGCTGTGTGATCAAGACCAAGAGACTCATTGCTTTAGCAGGGCAGGTACTTTATGAGCTAGGTAAACCAATTTAGAAGATAAGTTAGTTTAGTCTGAGTGTAAAGAAATGTTGAGTCCAGAGTGTGGTCTGTTACTTTGTAGACCACAGAGCGAATGCTAACAAAGCAGCTCGAATATAATTTGCTGGAATTTTGAGGCCAGGTGTCTGTGACGGATGCTAGGAATTGCATGGCAAGACAGGAGAAGCAGTCCAAAAGCCTGAAAGAGAACGTACGTGAATGTTCAGATGAGAAAAAAACGGTTGCACTGGGTGGGACGGGCGTGGGAGTTGTCTACACGAGTCTGGTGACCAAAGGGAGGCGATAAGAGCAGATGGTGGGAAACTTTCAGGGCGCAGATCTTGGGAGTCACCGAATGTTTCATGTTCAGCAGCTGGTGGAGGGTAGAGAGTGTTGGCAGCAAGGTGTGGCATCAGCGGATTTGGCCATGGTGACGTGTCCACAAACGGCCTCTTTATGAATAATGGATTCAGTCTCTAAATGTCTACAAGAGCCAAGTTAAATGAAACGGCAAGGCCTGGAAATATGTCAACGTGGCTAATTCAAAAGAAAAATACATAATTGGGTCAATGTCTGTTGTGCATTTATTGCATTGTGGAAGGATCCAGCTGCAATATCGATAAACACTTTCGGAAACACTGTGCAGAGGGACACGTGATTATGTCATAGTTTTCAACAACTGATTGGCCTCGGAAAGTTTAATTTAATTTTAATATTGTTTGTACCAGGCACACAGGAAGCGGCCATATGCAGGCCACGATAAGACCATGGGGCATGGATGATAGCCCTGCTCAGGAGGGAGCGCCACAGTTTGCAGGGTTCAGAATGCTATGGCGGTCTTTATGCCTCCAGATTTTCGGAAACCCTTAGGCCTATTCACTTTTTTCTAGGGTAACTTTATGCTAAAGTTTTGTTCATATTGTATCATCTTCACGGGAGTTATAATACTTTCCACAGCAGAAATACGGATGGACACAGCTAAGGCATGTTCTAAACCTGAGATGGAATGCAGTAAAAGGAAACGCAAAGTGTTACCCTGTTGAAGTTGTATTTACCTTAGCTTGTTTTTCAGATTCAACATCTTTAAGAGGTTGATTATTTTTCTGGTTTGCATTGATTACAAAATCAAATTAGCATTCTGCTTTTGTTTTAGGAACATTTTTTTTTGGAACATCAAGAACGCTGTGACCAATCAGTCGTACAGCTCCCCAGTAAACATCGGTGGATACTACCAATTTGCACCGGGCTACTTTAAGCCAGGCCTCTACTCCATCTCAGTAACTGGGACTTTGGACCTAGAATTCATCGTCAACCAGACGGCCACCATCTATGTCCGCTCCATCCCAACTCCACTCAAATTGACCATCGTGGGCGGCACGACACGCACGCTCGGCTACCAGAGCAATGCCGTGTTTGACGCGGCCACCGAGAGCTCCGACCCAGACGACCCCTCGGCTGGAAGCGCGGGGATCTCCTTCAACTGGACTTGCCAGGTGACCGCAGCTGCTCCTGCTGTTGCTGCCGCTTGTGATGGAGGTGTTGCGGGCAGCGCAGCAACTGCTGCCGGTGGGGTTTTCACCGTGGCCCGGCAGCTGCTGACGGTGGGCAGCAACGTCACGGTGACAGCGACGGCAAAGAAGGGAGACCGCACAGCGAATTACACGCAGATCGGCACCGTGGCCAGCGGCACTGTATTACTCATTACCATCAGGTTTGTTATTGATGCACTCCTACTTCTTTTCCATTCGCACATCTGAGTTGAGTCAGTGCGGGGCCCTCATAGTAATGGCGGTTACCATCAGGTTTCTTAACGATGCACTTGTACTCCTTTTTAAATCCTTTATATTAAGTTCACTTGCTTGTTTGCTTGCACGCTTACGACCGTGCAAAACTTTCAATCGTTTTTTAACCCACTTCCCGTGATCCAATCGAGCTGACATTTTGCACACAGACTCGTTGTGCGTGACAATTTATTTTCGTGAAACAAAATTTTCCACTTTTTAGGAAAAACATTTTTTCATATTTAATTTAAAATACCAATGTGATAAAAATGAAACTCTTTCTCAAGAAAAACAGAAATGAATAATAAAATAAAACCGATGCCACGTATATAAAGGATTTATAGTGAAAAACTTTGTTTTTACGGGTTAATTTTTTCCATTCGCACATCCAAGCTGAGTCAATGTGGAGCCCTCGTCGTAATGGGAGTGTCCCCGAGCCAAGCCAAATCCAATCTGTGAAAATCTGACCTCACAAGACATCTGGATTTTACTTAGGGCCAAGCAGAGCCAGGAGCAGGGTTAAATCAATTTCATCTGAGGTGGCAACTCAACTCGTTGTGTGTGACTTCAGCTCCCTGCCATACAACAGAAGAAGAAGCTGCAAGTTGTGGAAATCAGACCATGTTTATGATTGTTACAATTCAGTAGAATTACCAATAGCCAAAATAAAGAATGTTATTGAAGCGTCAGGGGGGGAATCGTTCCAACCTACCTTCTTATCTCTGTGTGTGTGTTTGATAGGTGTATCAGCAACTGCGATGAGTTTCTCAGCAGCCAGGACGATTGGGCACTAAAGGTCGAGTGTCTCGACTGTGCCAGTCTGGATGGCGTGTCTCTCGCTTGGTCCATGTTTAAAGATGGAGTGTTGGTGCCATCATTCAGTAGCCTCACCAAGTCCGGTAGCAAGCGGGACACCACATTTACTTCTCCGGCATCCACAGTTTGGCTGATAACTCACTTATAATATATGCCCAGTGCTCTTCTTAACTTTCCTGCTCTATATGTCCCACTGTTGTTCTGCAGGCATCACATCGGATGGGCTGGTGGTGATGAATGGGGTTCTGCAGCCCGGTTCGGCCTACATTGTGGTGGTTAAAGCCTCAGATCCAAATAATTCCCCGAGTGAGGCACGTTTGACAGGCAGAGCCAAATTACCTCCGTATAATGGCACGTGTGCATCTAATAACAACACGGGTGAGATGTTACAACGCTTTGTGGCTACCATATCGACAACCCGGTGAAATACCAATTCATCTTAGAGAAGACAGTTCTGCAGATAGACTTATGGAATTGTACGTGATAGAAAGGTGCCAGTGAAACTGAAAGGGAATCTGGTATGTATTGTTTCTAAGCACAGAGCCTATATGTTCAGTATGGCATGTGGCCAACGACAAACAGCACGATTGAATGTATCATAGATCAAAGTTAACGCGATCCTTGAATCAAGGAGAACTTGGGAAAAGAGACGACAATAACAGGGATTTCCAAAGGTTACCAGTGTGAAGGGAGGAGCAGGAATAGCAATGCTGTGACCTGAAGTGTGGTGGTTGAACACAAGGTGGAAAAGACAAAACATTAAAGTCAGGTAAACTGAGTCCTCTACATGGGTGGACTAATCAATGAGCGAAGTTCATAGGAACAGTAACCATGGTAGTAATGATAGAAGAGCGATAAGGAGATGAGCGAGTGACTGGAGTGAATCAGTAAGTGTTTGGATCATCAATGAAGCCGACCGCATTACGTTGAATTATGTCGAGTGCAGTCAGGGTGACAAGCATATTCCAACTTCAGCTGCACATGTAGAGCAGTGATACAAGATACAGTCAGTCATATTATATGGTGCACAGACGTGGCCACTACAGAAGAAATACGAGTGTTTTGAAAAGACAAATATGACAATCCTCAGGTGGGTTTTGTAAATATTGCTAAGGAAAAGGAGGAGTAATGCATAGGTTAGCCTAAGTGGGATTTATTTACATTCTTGAGAAGATATTATACCATCGGTGCAGAGCAGAGGGAGCCTGAGGGTGAGAGGATGCGGTGGAAGCAAAAGGCGACATTGGATGTGAGTGGAAGAGAGGCACAACATAGAAGCTCATGGAGAGAGAAAATCCGAGAAGTGAAAATTATTTGACATACACTTGCTTGTTTATGTTGGTCGAGTATTCGCGATTTCTCCAGCAAATAGTTTTTTTGCATTATTATATATTTGCTTTATTGCTGTACTTGATTTTATTTGTTTGCATTTTGGTGGCCCCGGTCACTCTTGCAAATGAGACTCATCCTGGTCTCGTGGCTTCTGACTTGGTTACACGAAATGAATTTGACTTGACCTGAGGTAATAATGGCATCTTCTGACTTAGAAGAAGATGGACGGTACCACCACGGAGGGGACAGAGGTGGAAATATACTTGTGAGGGTAAAGGGGGGATAGCAAACATCCCTGTCGCGGGGATGTAATCTTGTGGTCGTGATGCGTTCAATGAAGCCACCATCCCCCCGGCTACAGCTCGCCTCCACACAAAATGCGGACAATGTTCCTGTCCGCCCCCCCGCCTCATGCTGGAGAGTTAGACATCTCCCTGACCGGTAATATGGTAGTGCTACCTTTGATATTATTTGCTCAAGTCGAACTCTTCCCAAATGTCATCAGAACTAGGTAGCTAAGCCGACAGGGTTGACACCATTCATCGCCTTCCCTTCCTAAGCTTTTAATTCTGGTTTTGTGTCACATATTTTGGGTAACCCATTAATCCAAGTGGTCGGTTTCCTTTTTGGCCCCTCGTGGCAACACAATGTTAACTGCAATGTTATATATCATCTTTGATCCAATGACCTCTTGTAACAGACAGATGGATGGACGGATAGACGGTAATAGCTTTTGCATTTATATTTTCACCCTTCGTTAGAAAGCGTTAAAATAGAGATGTACAAAATATATTGAATGCTTTGCTTTATACATATATAGTATATAGGAATAATTAACATTCTCTTGCGGCAGGCATTTCTGGCGTGACGTGGTTCCAGTTTGAGTGCAATTACTGGCTGGACGATGAAGGGAGGGGGATTAGGAACGAGTCTGTGGACAAAGGAATTGTCTTCACGTACATCTACTCAGCTCTCGTGGGAGACCTCATTTACACGCTAAAGACCACCAAGCTGGCGGTCCCACCACCATTCCTCTTGCCAGCCGGGGACCCCACCAACGGAGACCTTCTGAAGATGACCGTGTCCATCTGCAACGACTGGGAGTGCACGCCGTTCTCCTTCGATTTGCACGTAAGGATGAGAACTCTCGACGCCACTCAATTTTACAAACTTTTGGTCTCGCTTTAAAGCTATCAAACTTCATGGTTTTGTCAGGGACAGTCCCAGGTTCAGAGAGGCTATTCATATGTCCTGACAACACATCAGCGAAAATCGGGTTTTGGTTCCCAATGACCCATTTTCTCCGCTCATGCTCAACTCTTGATATTGAATAGTGGGCGGGGCTGCCTGAACAGTGGGCGGGGTTGCCTGAGCAGTGGGCAGTGCCAATGCGAAGTAGGCGGGGCCGATGTCAGCGAGGAGGTCAATCTCTGTTTGGACGGTGCTCGTGATTGAGTGAGTGGACGGGACTATAAAAGTGTCCTCGTTGAATCTTCCAGAAACTTGCTATTTGTATATATTACATCCAAATTGTACTGTATTGTGGCAATCCATGGACAATTTTTATTGTATCGTTTTGTACTTTGCCGTACCACACAAATATTACTTTGAAACATGGAAGCAGCATAAGCCTGCCATAAGTATTTTAATAATTGTGACTTTGAAACAGGTGTAATGAGCGACTTCCAAGACACGTCGTGTAGAGAGGGATTCTTATTTATTCTCACACAGGGCACAACACAGGCCGATACATATCTACATCTCCGCTCACTGGGTACAACACTGGGTAATATATATATACGTGTCTACTTTAGCTACGCACAGCCGACCTCTCTACATAGTCCCATCGCCTACATCCAACCACACAGCTGATTGACTAGTGTGATGATGACGGCGATGGGAGCCGTGAAGAGGATCTTCCATGCGGCCGGACGACGGAGAGAGATGACGGCGAACAGCGACACAGCCAGGACCCGGGACCCCGCAACAACCCTGAACCTGCGGTTCCTTCCCCCTTATATACCTATCGTCGTGGCCAGGCCCCGCCTCTGGCCACGCCCCCTTCCAGAACCTTCGAGCAGGTTCCCGGAGCTTCCCAGCTGCTAGCCCCACCTTTTACCTTTAACCCAGATATGCCCCCCTGCAAATTAGTTGTAACATAACCTTGCCCATACTCGTGATTACCCTTCCAGGCCGACAGGTGGCACCCTGTCATTGCATATGCAGATAACATAAGGCTTCCATAAGTCTTTAATGATTGCGACTTTAAAATCTCCAACACTCAGTTTCAAGTTGAGTTTGTCTAACCAGGTGAGAACTCAAGAGACCAGGATGAGTTTCATTTGCAGGAGTGACCTGGAGCATTGGTCTGCCGGTTGGAGGTGATTATTGTTATGTATAGTCCCAATTGAGATATTTTATTATGCACTTACTGTGAGATACGCAATCAATATGTAATGCGAGCGTAAATGGGCAGGTCGGATGTGACGATCCGAGAGGGAGGAGTCAGGGTCACGTGGGAGAGGGAGGAGTCAGGGTCACGTGGGCGAGGGGTTATAGGAAGGAGACCGGAAGACATCTGGGGGAGTCGAGGGAGTGAAGAGGGGAGACCACGTTGGGTGGCCGCCGTGCCTCAGCCTGGTGGCTGAGGGGCTCATCGGACGGCGCCAGCCAGCGGGGTGAGGAGAGAGCAGAGTGCGCGAGGCGCACAGGGCGTGCGAGGTTGCACGGAGCAGCAGAGTAGCTGCAGAGCTAGCGGAGGCTAGCACAGGGCGTGTAAGGTTGCACGGAGCAGCCAAGTAGCTGCAGAACTGGCAGAGGCTAACAGAGGGTGCGAGGTTGCACAGGCAGCAGAGTAGCTGCAGGGCTAGTGGAGCAGCAGAGTAGCTGCATAGAGGAGCAGCAGTGGGGCTGCGTAGGGAGCAGCAGGGTAGCTGCAGAGTGTGCGGGGCGCAAGGAGAGACGACGCTGGGCCGAGGAGGAGGCCAGCGGGGTGAGCGGAAGACGAACACAAATGAAGGACCGACGGAGATCAACATCGTGTGACGGAGTCCTTTATTACAAATAATTAAATAGGCTATTAAAATAATTAAGTCACATTCGCATCATGCTATAAATTACTCTGAACATCATTCTGTGCGGCACTAAATTGGTACATTGCTATTAATGTACGACTCTCAATATAGATGTCGTTATAACGTAAATATTTGAGTTTAAATGAGCAACGATAATCACGATATATTATTCAAAATGGACAAAAAGATTATCGTTGATATTACATCATTCCATATGTGATGGTATAACAAATATGATTGTTAATCGTTCAGAGCTTAAACCATTGAGCGTTGGAAAGCGTACAACGTTCTTGAAATACACAACCTCCAGCGCTACCCACCTGGAGCTACGCGTCGCGTAGCGTGACTTCTTGAGACGCCTGCCTCCCTCGGTCATCTTCATCTGATTTTGTGTCTCTTTCATTCCGTGCTTGTCTCTTTAATTCCGTTTGTGTCTATTTCATTCCGTGTGCATTTCTATTTCATTCCGTCTGTGTATCCATTGAATTACATGTGTCTGTATTTCATTCCGTGTTTGTCTCTCTCACTTACTCTGTTTTGTCTCCCGTGTTTTCTTCCATCTCTGTTTGTATCTTGATTTTGCTTCACTCCTTGTTGGTGTACGTTATTGTGTTTTTTATCGGAGAGCATCAACATACCTGGACAGTGAGCATAGTGGCAGCACACAGGACTAATTATTTTATTTTGGTATTACTATTGATCGAATAACGATTAACTGGGTGGGGGGTTCTATAAACTACTGATAATTTACGTGTAATTTGGCCAGGGGCGGCTTCTTCATTAGGGCGATTGGGCGACGCACCACCAAAGTGTGAAAGGGACTTTTTCAATCACATTAACAATCTCATTCAATCACAGAGTTACGCTCGGCGTTACTGTGCCTCTGGATATAGTCCAATCAGCGTCATGTCACGTTCTGTGGAGTACCGCCTCTTTTTGGGCGATTTCACTCTGGCTGAGAATCGCCCAGAGTGTTCCCATAGACTTACATTCAAAGATGTTTTTTTTCTAACGGCAGGCGCTGCAATGCATTCTCTATGGCTTCCGGGAGGGCTCGCACTAACGTTTCAGTCAACAATATTATTTGTCGCCACCTAGTGGAATCTTTAATTTACTGGTTAAAAACCCTTGTCAAACTCTATTTGAGCTTGAATTTTGGTAAAATGTTAATTAACGTAATAACACACACATAAATCATTGCTGTTGGACGGAAGCCTTGTATGTCCAAAACTGTTACTTTTCAGGAAACGAAAGAAAACCAGTTTTTTCCCCAAAATAATTTCCAAGCTCTTTTAATGCTTTTCATTGGTTAAATATTTGTAAAACACATTGATAGATGTAAAGGGTGACCAATAGCATTAATTTTTGAAAAAATATGGAGATATAAAATATGGATTCTGCCTGATACATTGTTGCTATCGGGATGGAAACCTTGTATCTCAATATTTTTATTATAATAAATAATTTATTTTATAACTAAAATAAATGTATTTATTTTGTCAGGTCTGCGACACAATCTTGGTCCACACCAAAGAAAGGTTCTCCTTTACCGACCACCTTTTAAGTACCACGCTGCTACAAGGAAAAATATTTCAACCACATGGCCATACATTCCCTGTTGAGGCTCTGAACATCACTGTCAGGGCATACCCTATGTTAAATAAGGCGAAGCTGAAGACTGAACTGTCTGTCATTTATGAGAGTCCAGAATTCAAGGGCTGCTGTGGTGCATGAGCGCTGTACCAGGTTTTGCTGAAGTACAACCTCCAGGATACTTTTTCAGAGACTGGTGCTCTGTTGAACATCCTCATAACCACTCCCATGACAACTGCTGAAGCTGAGAGGTGTTTCTCAACCTTAAAGAGAATCAAGACATTCCTGAGAAATGTAATGGGACAGGAACGTCTGAATGCAATGGCTATGCTTTCCATGGAGAGGGAACTAGTCAGGAACATGCCTGCTTTCAATGAGAGAGTAATTGATCACTTTGCTACTTTGAAAAAGAGAAGAGCAAAATTTCAGTATAATTAAGCAGTGTATTAAGCGAGTAATGTGATGTACGCAGTGTAATAATAGTGAGTATAGAAACAAACAAGGAGATGTATTGTAAGAGTCACTTTATTTTTCATTAATATTAAAGTAGTGAAGTTGCCTTTACATGCTTAAGCTGTTAATTTATCCATTGCATGGGTGGACCTTATCCTTATCAATCATCCAAACATTTGCCCCCCCTGAGAGATGTTGCAGGAGCCGCCACTGAATTTGGCGCCACGAACTCACCAACGCTGGCACGATGTTTTGTGTCGGGTTCATGCAGCAGGGCTTTGACGTACAGTAGTTGGCTCACTTGCGCAGATGCAGTTGTTACACATCTCAAATATCACAACAGATGCTGAGTCCTGAGTTAGATCCCAAGCAGTCGCTGTTAATCATAACCAGGCATTCAAGTGGATAGATTCTGTTCATCTCATCATGGTCATTAGCCCCAAAATTAATTACAAATTGTGGTCTTGGTTCACTTAGCCCAATCCAGTGCTCAAGAGTGAGGACATTTATATATTTGATGAGTGGCCAAGGAGCTCTGTTGGCTAAAATGTGCGAATATATTTACAATATATCATTCGTCTTGTTAAACGTTGCATTTGCAATACAGATAATTAATTTGTGTTTCTTATGTTTTCTAGGTGCGGAAACCTGCAGCTAGTGAATTGCAGAATTCATTGAGCAGCTTTATATCCCCAAATGGAATGATGTCATACTTGATACAATCTTCTGATACGAACCAAGCCGTTTTGATGATCCAGGTATATTCCAGCCTCCTCAGCGGCATTACCGATCGCAACACCACTGCTGCGGTGAGTTCCCCCGACGCGACGCTTCGCAAATCCGTTTTGCTGTCACTTAATGTCCGAATCCCAAGTCAGACAAATAGTTGGCGGAAAAATACTGGTTCGGTGACATTACTAATTTTATAATTACTGACATCATGGGACGCGTCACACTGAGAATGGCTTGGTGGGGGTTTCCAACCTTCGAAAGGGAAGGCTGTAAGGGCGGCCACCAATTTTAAAGGGACGCATGTGACCGACCACCAAAACATTAGCTGATTACGATTAGTCAATTAATAAGCCGATTATCGCCGATCTTGTTTTATATAAAAAGAATGATGAGAGCTGTGAGATAATTAAAAATGGCAGTATATTTACAAATGCAGCACGGCAGCCGGTCCTACGATGATGTGCAAGGTGGGCGCCCATCCACGGACTATCCAGGCTCAAAACCGCTTAGCTTCTGGGATCTGATGAGATGTCGGAGTCCTTCCCGGATGATGTGGCCATAGGTAAACAAACGCCCGTACTTTGTATCAAGGCCGAAATTATAATATATATTGGGACACATCCCCCCCAATATTAAAATATGCTCAAAATGCCCCCCCCCCCCAATATATTGCTATAAAATAATTTCTGTTCATATGATTGTGGTTATGGTTGTACTTTATTAACCCTTAATTTCTGCCATTACATACAATGAAACAAGAAAAGGTAAAAAAATAAAAAAACAGAAATGTAATACACTATTAGACATTGTAAAAAATAAATAAAAAGTCCATCCTATGTGTTAGTGAATTTTTGTATATTTTAGGCAGGAAATGGCAGGAAATTAGTTTTCAAATTTAGATTTATTTTTTCTGGGGGGGGGGACCCCCAGACCCCCTGGAAGATTTGGTCCCCCCCAATGTTGACTCCATGGCTATGGCCTTGCTTTGTATTCAAATTGCAATTTCTCGCTTGTGTAAGAAGTAGTTGCCGTGACAATTAAGATTATGCAAGAATATACAACATTTAATGTTGATCACTATTGGCGATAGCGTATGGCGGGGTAAAGTGTGGCCATTTTCACCTCTTCCAAGACATTTGGCCAGCTCTGGAAGAGTAGGTCAAATACCCTCCAGAGGGGCTCTATAGAGAACAATCGATTGCATGACTGCTCCTCAATGTATCGATTTTTAAAGTGGTTGCGTGTGTTTCCAGTAGTTTACCGTAATGCCGCTCCCTGTTTCCTCCTCAGGTCACGTCATCTTTACTGATGGGCCTGACTAATAGCAGCACGCAGCTGTACAAACCGGGTGACGTTCAGCAGTACATTGAAACCCTGGATACGGTGGTGTCAGATCACTCAATAATAACAGAAGACCTGCAGGTGAGCAGTGCCTGCAGGCTGCCTAAGCCTGTCAAGCAAGTGATGTTGCAGTGTTTCAATGATTTGCAACGATGTTTTGCGTCCATCATAGCCAGTCTGGCGGCTCACCGGTATAGCGAGAGCCTTGCAGTCAATAAGTCACGAGTTAAAATCGTGGTTGAGGTTCACTCAGCCCATCATCCCTCCAGTTTCGATCAAATGAGTAGACACTTTTCGGTGAAGTCAAAAGTGGTTTGCCCTGTTAATAAACCAGCTCTGCCATAGGAATGTGGAATTTCCACCCAAGGCTGAGGGCTGTAAACTAGAGATGAGCACTGCCTTAATGCTCATTTGAGCAGGAAGTCGCCTTTAATGTTGAGATTATACAAAAAGTATATCAATGTATTTTATAAAATCATGTCACAAGATTAAGAATGTGGATTTCTTGTAAATAGCAGTACATCGTCCCATGTTGTAGCAAGAAGTCGCCTTTAATGTTGAGATTATACAAAAAGTATATCAATGTATTTTTTTAAATCATGTCACAAGATTAAGAAATATGGAATTCTTGTAAATAGCAGTACATCGCCCCATGTTGTATGCATGTTAAACTTATTTTGCACCGTACGTAGCCAGCCGTGCGGGGAAGGTCAACAAATAATTTTTGAGAACTGCCCAAAGAAAAGGATATAATGGGAGAACTGCTGAGCACAATTGGATTACGATCTCGCAAGGAAATAAATCGTGAAAATAACTATATATCTAAATCAGCTCAATCCTCCCATAAATCAAGTGATTTTTGTGTGGCCACCCCCACTATGAATCCCTCCTCTCTCCCTGCCACCGGCTCCTTTGAAAACAGATTCTGCTCCTCCGTGCAGCTCACTTATGCTGGTTTCTTCCTTCCCCCTCTTCGCTCTACCCCTCTCACCATCTCAATCTCATCCCTGACATCTTGGCCTCGTCATTCCTTCCCCCCCTTCTGCCCTTTCAGCCCGACGCTCCTCTATTCCTGCTGCAAAATGTGAGCGGTGTCCTCTTTGTCTTGGGGGCTTCTGTCCCGGCGTCCCTTCCCACTCATCTTGCCCTCCTGTATGCCGCGCAATTGCACAACTGACTGTACTTCTCTCACCATGGTGAGCCCCGGGAACAAAGTTTGATAATAAAAAAAACGTAATAGGTCGGAACAAAAATTGACAGCAAATATGGTTGATTTGTATGTAATTATACATTGTATAAAATATGTGATATTACAATTTCATTTAAGAATGTTTGAAAATATATTTGATGAAATAAAAAAATACTTTCAAGTCTTTTGGGAAATCCTGTAAGCGCTTTAAAATTCAATATTAAATACTTGTCTGTGGAGCAGTGGCACATGTTGTTAACAAAATTAGTCATGAAAATATCCGTGTAATATTGAAAAATCGTCCAATAGAACGATGCAACTTACGTGTGAATGTGGTGTGAATGGGAAAACGATCCTTTGAATTCAACAATAATACACTGAAATAGAGGCCGACCGAAGCCGAAACCAAAAGTTTAACTACACTTTCGGCCGAAACAGAAAGATTAACTACACTTTCGGCCGAAACCGAAGCCGAAACCGAAAGTTTAAGTACACTTTCGACCGAGACTGAAACAGAAAGGTATATAACCGAAGTAACCAAACACAAGATTTATGAAATATGTCATGATGCAATGCTGCTTTAATTAAAATGAAATCTAGAACTAATCATTCAGAGCCTGCAGTAAGAGTCGCTAAATATAAAAATATTTAGGTGTTACTTACTAAGTAATTATCGTATTTTCCCGCATATAACCCGCAGGGTATACCACTTTTTACAAACAAAACAAGACCCTGTGGGGTATATGGAGGTGCGGGCAATCCCAAAAATATTTTACACGTGTGACATGTCATAACTCGTTTAATTTTTTCATGGTAGGACTATCCACTATGCAACACTTACCTTTGACTAAAGCACTGCTGAATAAACCACTCACACAAAAATTGCACATGTTATCACGTTTTAAATTATTCGAATCGTTTGTACAATGAAACGACAATGTTTGAAGTGAGTGCACTTTGTTTACCGGCGACGGGAGAGCTGGGGAGAGAGAGAGGTGGGGGGCGAGGCAACGGCGTTACCGTAGTGCCGCTATTGTCTGCGCAGTGCGCAATCTACCAGTGCTAAAACTGTACTTACTTATCTACCAGTTATGTGTTACTTATTTATTGGATATTTACTTTTGTTATTTATTTACTGTTATAAGTTTACTCGTTTCCGGTTAGTTTTTTTTTTGTACACGTTATGATTTGAATGTTAACAATTCAGAGTGGAATGTATTACAAATGTAAACTTCGTATTAATATGATGGAATTAAGCTGCGGTAACGACGTTAAATATATGAATGCATGCGGGGTATATGGAGGTGCGGGCTATCTGAAATTTGTTTTACACAAAACGCAATTTTTGCAGGGTATATGTGTCTGTGGGTTATATGCGTATGCGGGCTATATGCGGGAAAATACGGTATATCCAAACAAACGAATGTTGTAGTTAAGAAACAACAGTTTTCCGCATTCAGCCAGACAGGCAGACCATGGTTGCGGCTGTAACCTCGCTCCCAAGCTGCTGCTGCTGACGTGTGTGTGTGTTTGCAGCCTATCGCATAGGATGTCCTAGCGCCGACTGACCGGCCGATAGGCAGAGTGATAGACGTAGCACTAGCGTTATATTCTAAAAATAGATCTTCGGTTGACGAATTAAGACCGAAAGTCAATATCAGTTTCGGCCGAAACCGAAACCAGACCGAAAGTTAAAAATTGACTTTCAGCCGAAACCGAAAGTAAACCGAAAATTAAAAATTGACTTTCGGCCGAAACCGAAAGTTAAAAATTGACTTTCGGCCGAAACTGAAAGTATGCCGAAAGAGGTCATTTGCCAACTTTCGGCGCCGAAACCGAATGTCGGTCGGCCTCTACACTGAAACATGTCCAGACTGAATTTGAACTAGACCAAAATAACTGGAACATGTCTAAACTAGTCTTGAACCATGTTGTATATCTTCTTGGTTCTTTCGGTAAAGTCACGTAGAAGGGAAGTAATAAAATAATATAAATAAAACATAATAAAATAATTCTCACGACGTTTCGGCCACAACGCAAGCAGCCGTCTTCAGGTGGAGAACAGGTCTGTCAAGTAGACAGATTCCAAGAACACAGGATGAGATGTTACTATCCTTTGTGCAAGCACTTTCAAGAGTTCATGAACAGTGAGCCTGGTGAAATTTGGGGAGCGCATCGTCAGTAGTGACCCTTTGGTTCCTAGGGTGTTTCGGCCTTTCACACTATACACCCTCCCCAAAGGCGGCCAGCGACAGGGTGATCAATCCTACGGTTGCGTCCCATTCCCAATTAGTCATAGGAGTTGCCTTGTTGTAGATAACCAACATCCCATGGGACTATGCATGGCAGGGGCGTCCTCCTCCCTGAGTCAAGCATTGTTGACCGAATACCTCCTGGCCCTCTCACTTCGGGGCCCAGCTGGGGTCTTTCCTCTTCATCCAGAGCCACTGACAGCTGCCTTCTGGTGCCTCCGATACAGCTCTGATTGCCGAACGCTGGTTCTGGCCCTTAATTCCCAGGTCTCAAAGCAGTCTGGTTGTAGATGTTGCCACAAAACCTCTGCAGCCCACCTCCACTGGTCGGACTTTTGTGTTCCAGCCATGATGCCGTGCTTCGGCAGCTAGATCGGCATAGCGCAGATGTTTTCGCTCATAAGCATCATCTACTGAGTCCTCCCAGGGTACTGTGAGCTCAATGATGAAGACCTTCTTGAGCGAACGGGACCAGAGCACCATGTCAGGTCTTAGGGTGGTGGTTGCGATCTCCGGAGGAAACACAAGTTGCCGGCCAATGTCAGCTAGCATTTTCCAGTCGCGGGCCAAGCGCAGCTGGTCTCGCTCTAATGGTGTAGAGCCGCTCTTCGTGGACAAAGGTCGTCCGTAAGGGGTGTGATGCTGCTGGGGATTGTAGGGAGTTGGTGGCAGCTCGCTTGTCCCCCAGGGCGGACGCAAGGTTTTTAAGGACTTGGTTGTGACGCCAAGTGTAGCGTCCTTGGGTGAGGCTTGTTTTACACCCTGTGAGAATGTGCCTGAGGTTGGCTGGCATGGAACAGAGGGCACAGTCCGGATCTTCACCATACCATTGGTAAAGATTAACTGGTGTTGGAAGGACGTCATATGTTGCTCTGATGGAAAAGCTCAACCGCCTCACTTCCATGGCCCACAGATCTAATGGTGTAGAGCCGCTCTTCGGTGAAGAACAGGTCTGTCAAGTAGACAGAGTCTGAATGGCACGCTCCAGGATTGGAGCGACTATTTATGCTGGGATGGAGGGGCGAAGAGCATCTTTACAAAATAATTTGCATATCAGGAGGAATTTAGCATATTTATGGGAAATGCAGATATGCGATTAGTACTACTTGTGAAATGCGTAGGAGGTTTGGCGAGGGGTGTAAAGTCATTATGCCCATGCATTATGCAGGATTAGCAGTATCAAAGGGAGGGAGTAAGGTTAGAATTAAAAAGGGAAGGAATGTTAATAATATGGCGCCGCAGCAACTAATATGCTTATTGACTATACCTTGTCATATTACACTATGTTTTATTCTACCCACTCAACTGTATAGCACACTGCTATATATTCACTATAAAATTACGATACTATATATTACCTTATACATTGTATTAAACATTACACTTTAATACTATTTATTATTATTATATAATATGCTATACACTATACCATAAACCGTGGCGTGAAAGGTACTAAGAGGAAGCAACAAAATATGTCAATGGGAGAGTGGTGCTAGGAAGCTTGCAGCGGAGCAAAGAATCCATTCCCTGCGGAGTGCATATCAAGAGGAATTTAGCATATTTATGGCAAATGCAGATATGCGATTAGTACTACTTGTGAGATACGTAGGCGGATTGGCGAGGGGTTTACAGTCATTATGCCCATGCATTATGCAGGATTAGCAGTATCAAAGGGAGGGAGTAAGGTTAGAATTAATAAAGGGAAAGAATGTTAATAATATGGCGCCGCAGCAACTAATATGTTTTTAGACTATACATTGTAATATTACACTATGTATTATTCTACCCACCCAACTGTATACCACACTGCTGTATATTCACTATACAATTACGATACTATATATTACCTTATACATTGTATTAAACATTACACTTTAATACTATTTATTATTATACAATATGCTATACACTATACCATTGACCGTCGCGTGAAAGGTACTAAGTGGAAGCAACGAAATATGTCAATGGGAGAGTGGTGATAGGAAGCGTGCAGCGGAGCAAAGAATCCATTCCCTGCAGAGAATACAAGATATATAGTCAATGTCAGTGAGTGGAACGCGGTCTGAAAGTCACCGTAAACGTGGACACAATCAGTTAAGATCCGAAATGGTTTATTACGTCCTTCCAATGATTGCTAAGACAGAATCCATCTTCTCGGTTGAAATTGTCTCTTTGTTTGTATATGTGGATCGCCTCATGAACGAATCTCTCATGGTAGCCAGATGGCTTGCAGGAAACCTCTGTTTTGGAGAAGTCAATATCATGTGAGCCCACTGAATTGTAACAGTGATCTGCCACGGCTGAGGTGTTTGTCCTACCGTGTTTCAAGTCTGCTTTATGTTCACGGATGCAGTCCGAGACATGTCGTTTGGTTTCTCCAATGTAACTGCTACCACAGAGGCAACTTAGTTTGTAAACGCCAGGGTACTGTATGTCTGGAACCACATCTTTTACAGACGGGACCAGATCACGGATTTTATGTACTGTGTTGAATCGGACCTGGATCTTGTGTTTAATCAGGATTTTGGAGATCTTTTTTGTGACCCCAGCAATGTAGGGTAAGGTGATGGTCTTGAGAGGCTCCTCAACAGGATCCTTCTTGATGGTTGGAGTGATGGCTTTGCGGATTGTGTAGTCGGAGTAACCATTAGCCTTAAGAGCTTGGCGTACGTGTTTGAGTTCACTGGCAATGTGTTCCTGGTCGGAAATGCATTGGGCTCTATGGTATAGAGTCTCGATGAGGGAATTCTTCTGGGATGGACGGTGGTGGGAATCCGGTTTTAGGTAAGCATCCGTATGGGTGGCTTTCCTGTAGACAGAATGGCTCATTGAACCATCAGGTCTCCTTTTAATTAGGACATCCAAAAAGGGTAGCTTGGCATCTTTTTCGACTTCCTTGGTGAATCTGATGGCTGGGTGTATGGAATTGATGTGGTCGAGAAATTGGTCTAGAGCAGGCCGGCCATGTGGCCAGATGACAAAAGTGTCATCTACGTACCTCTTCCATAAGGTCGGGCGTAGAGTGGCAGTCTGGATGGCGTCAGTCTCAAATTTCTCCATGAAGACGTTGGCTACAACTGGAGATAGAGGGGAGCCCATTAGTGTGCCCTCAGTTTGCTTGTAGAAAGTTCCATTCCAGGTGAAGTATGTATTGGTTAAGCAGTGTCTCACCAGGGGGGTACCCCAGCATTCAGTCCTTGATGAACCAATTCTTCAATGATTGCGATGGTGTCAGGTACAGGAACTTTGGTGAATAAGGAAACCACATCAAAACTGACAAGCAGGTCGTCTGGGGACACGGAAATCCTTTTGATTGTCGATACCAGGTCAGTAGAGTTTAGTACCACAGAGGTGGTTTTTCCAGTGAAAGGCCGTCGGATTTCAGACAAAAAACGAGCCAGTTTGTATGTGGGGGAGTTGATCGTAGAGACAATGGGACGAAGAGGTGTATCTTCTTTATGTATCTTTGGCAAGCCGTATAATCTTGGTGGCCTGGCTGCAGAAGGTTTCAACGAGAACTGTTTGGTCTGATCAATTAATGCGGTTGAATCAGAAATGATTTGGTTGGTTTTAGAGACGAGGCTGTTGGTGGGATCTCTTTATTTTTGTATAGCTGCCATCGTTGAGTAGTTCTTGAATTTTGTTGTTGTATTCTATTTTGTCCATGATGACAGTGGCATTGCCTTTGTCGGCTGAGAGGATGACAATGTCATCCCTCTTTGCTGATGCTGCTAGCTGGCATATTAGCGTTTTTGAGGGTTGCAGAGATTTCAGATCTTGCTACATCTGCAGAGATGTGACTCAGGCCCTTGAGAGCTACATCTACTCTAGCAATTATATCATTAACTGGTATGTGTCTAGGTGTGACAGCAAAGTTTAGTCCTTTAGCTAATACGGATTTCAGACCTTCAGAAACAGAACTGTTACTGCGATTAATTACGACTTTGTTAACGTCTAGCTTTTCAATGTGTGGGTCCGGTCTCTTGTTTGAGAGGCGGTTGAATTTGGAAATCAACTTGTTCTTACATTTGGTCGACATAGCGGCAGCTGAAGAGGCAGTCATTTTGTCTACATGTTCCCAATCCGATGTGGACATTGTTGCACTCAAAGATAAGTGTGATTTGTAGAGTGCCTTGTCTAACTGATCTAGATCAGTGCGCGTAAGTTTGATTTTCTCTAAGATAAGAGCTAAGCTAGTTCTAGACAGAATTCGTTTAGCATTAGAAGAAGTTACAGCAGCAGATGTTAGTGTAAATGCGTTTGGTATTACCTTAGAGTAGCGGCATCTCTTCAGAAAGGTGAGAGACTCGATTAGCTGAGCCTTCTTATCACGGAGCTTGTTGAAGGATCTCAAAGTTACGTGGAATCCCTCCCTGTAGAGGCAGTTAAATTTCGATTTAAAGCTTTCGTGACTGCAGGATTCATCGTCTTGGTTCTTTCGGTAGAGTCATGTAGAAGGGAAGTAATGAAATAATAAAAATAAAACATAATAAAATAATTCTCACGACGTTTCGGCCACAACGCAAGCAGCCGTCTTCAGGTGGAGAACAGGTCTGTCAAGTAGACAGAGTCTGAATGGCACGCTCCAGGCTTGGAGCAACTATTTATGCTGGGATGGAGGAGCGAAGAGCGTCTTGACAAAATAATTTGCATATCTGCATTTGCCATAAATATGCTAAATTTCTCTTGATATGCACTCCGCAGGGAATGGATTCTTTGCTCCGCTGCAAGCTTCCTAGCACCACTCTCCCATTGACATATTTCGTTGCTTCCTCTTAGTACCTTTCACGCCACGGCTTATGGTATAGTGTATAGCATATTATATAATAATAATAATAAATAGTATTAAAGTGTAATGTTTAATACAATGTATAAGGTAATATATAGTATCGTAATTTTATAGTGAATATATAGCAGTGTGCTATACAGTTGAGTGGGTAGAATAAAACATAGTGTAATATGACAAGGTATAGTCAATAAGCATATTAGTTGCTGCGGCGCCATATTATTAACATTCCTTCCCTTTATTAATTCTAACCTTACTCCCTCCTTTTGATACTGCTAATCCTGCATAATGCATGGGCATAATGACTTTAAACCCCTCGCCAAACCTCCTACGCATTTCACAAGTAGTACTAATCGCATATCTGCATTTCCCATAAATATGCTAAATTCCTCCTGATATGCAAATTATTTTGTCAAGACGCTCTTCGCCCCTCCATCCCAGCATAAATAGTTGCCCCAAGCCTGGAGCGTGCCATTCAGACTCTGTCTACTTGACAGACCTGTTCTCCACCTGAAGACGGCTGCTTGCGTTGTGGCCGAAACGTCGTGAGAATTATTTTATTATGTTTTATTTTTATTATTTCATTACTTCCCTTCTACGTGACTCTACCGAAAGAACCAAGTAGATGAATCCCTGCAGTCACGAAAGCTTTAAATCGAAACATGTTGTATATATTGGGATAATTTTTTTTATGAAATAATAAAAAAAATATTAACTGTTTCAATTATGAAAAATATATAAATGTGTTAATTGTGTAATGTTACTCTTTGGTTCTTTCGGTAAAGTCACGTAGGTAGAAAATAATACCGAAAGAACCAAAGAGTATAGATTCCTGCAGTCACAAAAGCTTCAAATCAAGATCGTGTAATGAATGTAATAAATTGTAATTAAGAATAGATTTTGAAAAATGTGTGTGTTAAGTGTAATGATTAATAATTGTGATTAAAAAATCATATTAATGTGTATGTAATTCGGAAGCGATAATGCGTAAAAGTTATCACAAATTATTATTATTATTGGCTCTGTCGTTGTCTAGGGGTATGTATTATCAATTGTGATAATATCAATGATTCTCGCTTTAACAAATAATGATTCTCACTTTAACAATTACATGTAATTATGTCAGGTCTCAGGATTCAGATCTCACCGCAGGATATAGTTCTTGTAATTCAGACAATGATGCACGCATTAGCAAAAAACTACTCACACCCTTTTTCATCTAAACAACTTTAATATCAACTTACTCTAACATTCAAAACAGTTATCACCAGAAATTTATAGCAACAACAGTACCCATGCAAATACACGTACTCATCCATCTGTATTGAATGATCATAAAAGCAAAAATGGTCAAATCTCACGATCACGTGATTAAAAGAGAACAACAGGCAAACACCTCACAATGACAATATTCGTACAGAACTCGTGTTAAAAATTGTGATATCAAATGGTTATAAAGCATTAACGATAAGATCTCACGATCACGTGATTAAAATAAAACAATAGGCTAATGTTTCATGGTAACATGACAATACTCAACTCGTTTGTTTTTGTGTGATGCATGAAAGCCCTCTCTATCTCTCCTCCCTGGCTCCTCCCTCCTCTCTTACCTATATAGCCTCTTGTTACAGCAGCCATTTTGCCCACTTCAGCAATTGTTTCTTGCTGTGGTTGTCCCACCTGATGACGGACGCTTGTGCTGCTCCCAGAACGTCGTGATTTAATTTTCTACCTACTTGACTTTACCGAAATAACCAAAGAGTGTGGATACCCTGCAGTCAGGAAAACTTCAAATCTAGATTGAATTACACGTCTGTTTCACGTAAGACGCCGATGTGAGTCACTTGGCGATCCTGCTGGCAGCAGTTCACAAGCACCATGACCAAAAAAACACTCCAAAAAGCACGCACGAGAGATGCGCGAGATGGTGCCAGGAAAACCGGTGTGTGCCAGCGTGTCCAGGCCGAACCAAAGAGTATGGATACCCTGCAGTCACAAAAACTTCAAATCTAGATTGGCCCACAACCTGCACAAGGTACAGTTTAAAATTGTGTAAAGCTCAAGGCCGTAATTATAATATATATGGGGGGGGGGGGGACATCCCCAATATTCAAATATGCTCAAAATGTCCCGCCCAATATATTGCTATAAAAAAAAATTGCTATGCTATGTAAATAACAACAACTATTTGCTAAACCTTGGCCACAATATCTGGACTTATCTTCATATAAATCAATGTATAGATTTGTTCATATGATTGTGGTTATGGTAGTACTTTATTAATCCCTAACCTCTGCCATTACATACAATGAAACAAGAAATGGTAAAAAAGTAAAAACACAGCAATGTAATACAATACACTATTAGACATTGTAAAACATAAATAAAAAGTCCATCCCATGTGTTCGTGAATTTTTAAATATTTTAGGCAGGAAATGAGTTATCAAAATTAGATCTTTAACTGGGATGGGACCCCCAGACACTCTGGAATATTTGGTCCCCCCCCTCAATGTTGACTCCATGGCTACAGCCTTGGTAAAGCTAATGTCTCATCTTCTATCTTCCCGAAAGATACCTCAAGTCCCACAACGATGTGTAGAATGGCAGGCTTGGTCTACAGGTGGAGTGCGCTCGTGGCCACACTGCTCGCTGTTCGTTCGCAGTGTTGTCTGTGCATCATGCTCGATCAACAGCTAGAGTGTGTCACGGCTCTCGAGTCAGCACGCTGCCAGTCAGCCGTTAGCTGCCGCACCACACGCTTGCAGGTTGTTTGCACGCCAGGCTCGATCTGCAGCTGGAGCATGCTGTGGCCATGCGAGCCCAGCGCTCTGCCTGTCAACAGCTTCGGGGTGATTCTTTGGTTCTTTCGGTAAAGTCACGTATAAAGATAAAATAATAAATTAAATAATACCATACGACGTTTCGATTGCAACACAAGCAATCATCATCAGGTATAATGAAATAGCGACATAAAATCTAACCAGAAAACTATAGACAGACATATAAGCAGACAGATATCACCAAGATACATAGAGAGAGCAACACAGGTACAGAGAGGGGTGATCGGCTCTGTGGGGTGGCCTTAAATAGACAGAGGGGGGCGGAGGCAGAGAGAGGGAGGGGTTAGAGAAAAAATTTACATGTCAATGAGTACGAAGAGACGCGTAGTAAAGTACGCAGGCTTAGAGTGAGAAAGAACACGCTAAATTAAATAACCTAGCAAAGTATCGAAATGTTATGTAAAACGACACAGAGAGTCGGTCAACACACAATTAACGCATAGCCTGGTCGATTACGTATTTCAAAGATTGCTAAGTTAGAATTTAAGTGTGAAAATTCCAAAGAAAGACAAAACATAAAAACAAGAAGAACGGAGACACACAGACAGAGCAAAATATAAGAACGACAAAAAACGAGTGTAGACAGAACAAATTACACTAAATATACAGGCAGAGAGAGAGAACAAAAAACCCAGAGAGAGAGAAAAAGGTAAACTTAGAACTTCCCCGTAGAAGTGGTTCAATCTTAATTTTGGAGCTTTCGTGACTGCAGGAATTATTCTTTGGTTCTTTCGGTAAAGTCACGTATAAAGATAAAATTATAAATTAAATAATAGCATACGACGTTTCGATTGCAACACAAGCAATCATCATCAGGTATAATGAAATAGCGACATAAAATCTAACCACCGAAAGAACCAAAGAATAATTCCTGCAGTCACGAAAGCTCCAAAATTAAGATTGAACCACTTCTACGGGGAAGTTCTAAGTTTACCTTTTTCTCTCTCTCTGGGTTTTTTGTTCTTTCTCTCTGCCTGTATATTTAGTGTAATTTTTTCTGTCTACACTCGTTTTTTGTCGTTCTTATGTTCTGCTCTGTCTGTGTGTCTCCGTTCCTCTTGTTTTTATGTTTTGTCTTTCTTTGGAATTTTCACACTTAAATTCTAACTTAGCAATCTTTGAAATACGTAATCGACCAGGCTATGCGTTAATTGTGTGTTGACCGACTCTCTGTGTCGTTTTACATAACATTTCGATACTTTGCTAGGTTATTTAATTTAGTGTGTTCTTCTCCCTCTAAGCCTGCGTACTTTACTACGCGTCTCTTCGTACTCATTGACATGTACATTTTTTCTCTAACCCCTCCCTCTCTCTGCCTCCGCCCCCCTCTGTCTATTTAAGGCCACCCCACAAAGACGATCACCCCTCTCTGTACCTGTGTTGCTCTCTCTATGTATCTTGGTGATATCTGTCTGCTTATATGTCTGTCTAAAGTTTTCTGGTTAGATTTTATGTCGCTATTTCATTATACCTGATGATGATTGCTTGTGTTGCAATCGAAACGTCGTATGCTATTATTTAATGTATTATTTTATCTTTATACGTGCCTTTACCGAAAGAACCAAAGAATAATTCCTGCAGTCACGAAAGCTCCAAAATTAAGCTTTGGGGTGGCTTGGTTTGCGAGCACCCTTGGTCGCTCACCCTTAAAGATCCCCCGCTGTGCACCAGCCTGCACGTGTCCACACATTCCCGGCCTCTCCACAACTTTCATGCAATGTCAGTCACTGGGCTCGAGCAACAGAACCTTTTCCAGCCTATAACTTCGACAATCTTTCATGAACACTCGATATGCTGTATAACTCGTCTCCGCTTAACTTCTCACACCTCTTATCTTATCAAAGTATAATATGACCATTCCTTTGAACACGCGCCTGAGCTTATAACAACTCTTAGCTTAGTACAGTACAATGTGTTGAAGTCCTTGACTCTGTGACTCAAAATATAAAGAAAATATAAAACACTTGGATACTCTTAGCGACTCAGAGCATTTGCCTCTGCAACGCTCCAACGTATTACGAGGGCCAAACCCCGGGGTTTGCCCCTGCAAGACTAACGAATATGATGTTTTTTTGTATACTGTTATATAGACATTTCTAGCTTATTTAATTAATTCTCAAAGACAAATCAAACGCCCAAAGGCCCTCCCACTTTCACGCCCGTCGAGCATTCATCCGTTCAGTCTTAGTTGACCTTTTGTTGTGGCTCCGCAGACATCCTGGCACCTGATGTCATCAACGCCATCCTCCCTTCTTTCGGAGGTCATCCCCAGACTTATGTGGACAGACCCACTTAATTGCCCCTTGGTGTGGTGTGTGTGTAGTACATGTGTTGAAGTATGAAACGGCCTTGGTTACCCCCCCCCCCTTCAGCCTTAAAATGAACACCTGCTGCAGCATGCAATGATAGGCACTGGAGAGACAAAGGCGGTCGGGCACGGCTTTGGTTGTACCAATTGAATTCATTGTGTTTGTCTTGTAGAATTGACTAATTCGAATATATAAAAAATTATCTATTGTCCTGAATGAGCCTTAGGTTCAAGGCTTCAACCCGAGCTTCCATAATTCTACTATCAAATTTCACATGCTTATCCCAGACCTCATGGAAATTATGTACGGATAAGAGTGATAGCAAAAAGCCGGAACCTGACTAGACTAAACTTTAACTAAACAATAATAAACTGGAGCCTGTCTAAACTAAACCTGAACTAGACAATAATAAACCAGAACCTGTTTTGACTAAATTTGAACGATACAATAATACACTCGGACCTGTAAAACTAAGCTTGGACCTCCCTAAACCAAGCTTGACCTTGACGAGACTCATACTATGGTACAACACAAAATCCATAATTTAAATTACCATAATTAGTTTTATTAGTGAAGTTAAACGTTTTAGATCCATATTTACTCCTGGAAGCAAATCGTGTCTTAAAAGTGGTGCTATATGAGTGTGATCATTTGTTTGTGGTTGCTATGTATTATTCCACTGATAGTTTATTGCTTACACAGAAAAACAAAGTTATCATGTGGCACCCCTCGAGGTGTGTAATTTTACGTGTGAATGTTGTCCGTGACAATAACAGCATCACTGTTGGACTTAAGATACATGTTAGGTAAAAAATATCTAAAATATTTTTTAAGAAACCATGTAAATAACCAATTCCATGGTTTTTCATGGTTATTCTGTATACCCAGCAAACATCCTGACGTTGGGCCGATATTCAAGAATTCAACACGAGCTTCCATAATTCTATTATCAAATTGGCCCAGCGTCAGCATATTTGCTAGGAAGCACTCCAATCTGTTCTCGCGTTATTTAACTGAATATGCTCAGAAGCTCCCAGCACGTGAATTGAAACGTTGTACATTGTGCAAAACATGTGCCACAACCATAAAACACGTCAGTGGGCCAATGAAATAACTACTGGAGGGACACAGCTTAAACACACATACACAGGGCACTTAGTGCATGCAGATCAGAATTCATCTGATTATATGAAGAGGGAAAGAAGAGAAGAATCGAGAGACAACTTCACTTGGTGTGCAGGCGTAAGGTAGATCGTAGTGGGGTGGAACAATGCATCAATTAATCGATCACTGATTATTCTTGAGTTCACGATACACACGTAAAGATGATGATTTTCCCATAACCTGTGCAGCTACTGCAGCTTCAACGTCAAATAAAGGAACAGATTATTTACTTGAATCGTGCCCTTGATTTACAGTAATTAATTGAACCATAGATCATAGCTGAAGATTGTGAATAACAGCAATATCTCCAATTCATATTGGAGGCAATTACGAGTTAAGAGTCCAAAAAACGCCTTTGTGGTTCCATTGAAATGTGTTTCTTGAAGAAACTTGATTTGGCGCTTTCGTAACTGCAGAGTGTTTCTTGAATGTTTTGCTTCAGGCTGCAGCCATTCAGAGCATGGGGGCCGCTTCAAAAGCCCTGGCAGCCTGCGGACAAGAGAAGTCACCCCAGGTCATGAAAGCTGCGCAAGGTATTTACGTATTACAAAACTCCTCTTATCCGTTTTGATATTGGAGGGTACTCGTATTATGGATCCTATAATCCCATACGGGGTTACCCCCAAAAATGTTCCACTTCTCCGATAATAGGATACATTTGTTCTAGATTTGAAACTTTGGTGACTGCAATGATTCATACACTTAGGTTTTTTTCGGTAAAGTCACGTAGGTAAAAAAATTAAATAAAAATTAATAAAAGTAATAATAGAAATAAAATAAAATAATAAATCACGACATGAATTATTATTTTATTTCTATTATTACTTTTATAAAATTTTATTTTATTTTTTACCTACGTGACTTTACCGAAAAAACGTAAAAGTAGGATACATTTGCCTTGGGGCTCCACTGATCTGCACCAAAAAAAATACGTAATGTATTTTTTTTGGTGCTGTAAGCTAAAGGGGCACCCGATACCAGTATGAAAATGAAATGTTTTTCTACACGGATCCTCGTATTTGTGGTAAAATGGTGGGTATTAGGATTATTCAAATACGGCAGGGGTCTTTGAAGAAATCGATGTTCTGCAGTTCACTTCTGCAAAATATATTGTGCCTTGCTTGCTTCATATCACTCGATTCTCCTGGCTAAATAAGGATATGTATGTATCCATCTCCTTGTGTCAATCTGAGAGAAACACAAATGGACATACAAAGACAAATATCCCCCGTATAGCCTCAACAGACTGTAGGAGCAAGCGCTGTTAGTGAGCACCTATAAAGGCCGGCACGACAAACGAGGGGGTGGGTGGCCAGCACCACACCCGGCCGCCACCACACCCGGCCGCCTTTATCTCCCGTGTAACGATGTTTACACACTGCACCAGGTACTATTTTTTACGCTGAGTCGACCTAGAGGAGGCCCTCTGCCATGAGTGGAAATCAAGCTCAGATCGTCGGGTTCATAGCGCAGCACAACAACAACACTACTGCTCCCCATACACACAGCAATATACACTCACAGGCAACAACAACCGCCATTCGCCACGAACTGGTGGTGATGTTACCACAGCACATGTGCATTTTGAGGTCACGTGAAGTGTTGAAGACTCGCTAGCAGGAGGCCACCAGACAGACGCATGGGAGAGACTCACAAACACACGGGGAAAGAGATGCGGAGAGAGAGAGAAAGATACACATAGACACGGAGACACCCTTTGGTGTAAGTGGTCTTGGCAGGATGCGCCATGGCCAGAAGGGATGATGGATGGTCAAGGATAATAACAGAGTGACAGCCAGGGGATTTGATGCGTCAAGAGGACTTGCATCGAGGAGATGGAGCCATGAAATCAAGTCATGTGGAGCAGCTGAATGGATTGTTGCATTAAGTCCAAGGTCATGAGAGGTGGGTAGCAGCTTGTGGAGGACTTCATGCAGCAGTGGCATGGGCATTGCTGCTAGAGCACTGCGCTCGAAACTGAGCGACACGAGTTTGATTCCCGGTCACAGCTAACATCAGTGGCGATTATCTGAACTGGTCCTGGGATTTCCCTAAGTCGCCTTCGCCTTAAAACAAGTATCTGGTGCAGTGTGTAAACATCAACACAAAATCTCATGGAATGTAAAGTGTCTTGGTGTAAGGCTCATGGATTAACCGATGCTATTTTGTGTTCTAAGCTCTGACGTCAGTTGCTTCAAACATCTTGGAATCGATGGCCCTCACCTTCGCCACTGCCTCTACGAATGATACAAAGGCCAACGAAGCCCGCGTTGCCCAGGTGCGGTAGCCACTATGGTTTGTACAACGTGGTGATGCCTCGGTACATCGTACGATCGATAACCTCTTTGTCATACTTGATAAAATATTGTCATATCGTGGATATCCTTTCTCGTTTTATTTTTTCCTATATACTTAGAACTCATAACAAAGTTCACAGTGGTAATTAAAATACAAAATATATTACCCATTAAATGGTTTGTAAAGTGTTTGTCCAGGTAAATTGACAGCATGGTGGTCATGTGTCGCCATAGTTTTCTGACAGCGTGTGCTGTATCAGCGTTGTAGATTGTAACACTGCAATGTTTATGCTATTTAGAATGAGAAAACTACTGAATAAATACTGAGCAATCCTTTTCGTATTTTAAGCTTATCAAAGTACAATTAACGAGAAGAGAGATATTTCAAACACAGTTGTGGGAAATTCGTATTGTGATAACCGTCGAACTTAACATTTAAAATCGTAACTTATCACATTGGGGAAAACTGAAATTGCAGCAGCCCTAATTGTTGGTCTAGCAGTACTGCCCTAATTTGGCCAAGCAGCAGAGCTCTCGTTCCCTAGAGAGAAATTGCACGTACTGACCGGGCTCAACTCGGCCCTCATTTGTCAAGATCGGAAACTTTGCAAGATCAGCAAGTCAGCACTGCCTATGAACAAATCGCACGCAGTGCACCAAATCTTGTCAAATCAAGCAAGATAAACAGGGTTGAGCCTGAGTTGTGCTTGGATAGGTGACCACCATGCATAAGCAGGTTCCTACAGTCTGCTGGTGCTGCTGTGGGGCTGTGTGGTGAGCAACAGAGGGCATTGCAGCAACATCCATTGTTGTATTGTACGTATACTGTATGCTCCCACATCTGCATTAACGTGATATGTTCTCCACCCTAAACCAACACTGGCCAGCATAGTGGGGTGAGGTCCTATATCCGTCCACAATATCGTGGTTTGAGTAGGCCCTAGTCCAGTAGTGGATTGACAAACGAGCTGCAGGTGTGCATTTCTGTTGTACAGATATGAATCAGAACATAGCAATATGGGATTTGAACTATTGGCTCAACACTGGCTAATGGAGATAGGTGGCGCACAAGTGGCACATGAAGGCAATGTTCTCACTAGTATAATAGTGGGCATGTCAATGGGCCCCTTTTTTCCAGTATCAAGATGATGTAAAAAAAGTGTCCCGTAGATATATCTGCTCGACCAGAGATATTAATGCTTTGATATTTGCATGGTTTTTGTACTGTTCACCATTTAGTGTTCTGCTTTTTTAACTGTACCTTGTGCAGGTTGTGGGTCAAGAACAATCTTAGCTTTCAATCTAGATTTGAAGTTTTCGTGACTGCAGGGATTCATATTCTTTGGGTCTTTCCGTAAAGTCACATAGATAGAATAAATAATAATTAAATAAAGTGAATAAAAATATCATGACGTTCCGATCGCAACACAAGCGGTCGTCATCAGGAAAAGGGGTTACCCTCTAAAGGCACACTGTTTATAAAGGTTTTTAGATGGGCGTAGCCAAAGTGTATCAGCAGCACCAGCAATGCCAATGCAGCAGCATCAGCATTGCCAATGCAGCAGCAATGCCAATGCAGCCAGGAAATCACTGCACCCCACTCTACACACCAAACTGCTGACGGTGGAGGTTGATTGACAACAAAAGACAAGTCAAGTCATGACCCAAAGTGGTTGATGACATCTTTCCAATGATTGCTGAGTTTATAACCATCCTCTCGGTTGAAATTGTGTCTGTATATGTGGATGGCTTCATGAACGAATCTTTGTTGATAGCCAGTACGCTTGCAAAGTAACATCGTTTTAAAGAAATCAATCTCGTTTAAATAATTTAAATAATGATCAGCCACGGCAGAAATATTGGTCCGACGGTGTTTCAAATCTGCCTTATGTTCACGGTTCGAGACATGTCGCTTAGTTTCCCCAATGTAACTGCTGCCGCAGATACAGCTTAGTTTGTCGACGTCGGGATATTGCATGTCAGGTATCTTGTCTTTCACAGATGGGATCAGATAACGAAATTTATGTACTGTGTTAAATCGGACCTGGATCTTGTGTTTGTTCATGATTTTGAAAATCTTTTTAGTTTCCCCTGCTATGTATGGCAGGGTGATGGTTTTGATTGGATCCTCAGATGGCTCCTTCCTCACGGTTGGGGTGATGGCTTTGCGGATTGTGTAGTCAGAATATCAATTCGCCTTGAGAGCTTGGTGTACGTGTTTGAGTTCACTGGTTAAGTGTTCATGGTCGGAGATACATTGAGCTCTATGGTGTAGCGTTTTGATGAGGGAATTCTTCTGGTATGGATGGTGGTGGGAATCTGGTTTTAGGTAGGCGTCAGTATGGGTTACTTTCCTGTAGACAGAATAGCTCATTCAGCCATCTGGTCTCTTTTTGATTAGGACATCCAAGAAAGGTAGCATGCCTTTCTTTTTTACCTCCATGGAGAATTTGATGGCTGGGTGTATGGAATTGATGTGGTTGAGGAATTGGTTTAAAGCTAGTCGGCCATGTGACCAGATGACAAAGGTATTATCCACGTACCTCTTCCACAAGGACGGTCGTAGAGTGGTGCCTGGATGGCGTCTGTTTCAAATTTTTCCATGAAAATATTGGCTCCAATCACAGATAAGGGAGAACCCATTGGGGTGCCTTCAGTTTGTTTGTAGAATGTTCCATTCCAGGTGAAGTATGTATTGGTGAGGCAGTGTCTCACCAGGGCCGGTACATCCGCATTCAATTCTTGTTGGACCAAATCTTCAATGATTGCAATGGTATCGGGCACATGCCCTTTGGTAAACAAAGAAACGACATCGAAACTGACGAGTAAATCACCGGGGGACAATGAGATGTATTTAATTGACGATACCAGGTGAGCTGAATTAAGTACCGAAGAGGTAGTCTTACCAGTGAATGACTGTAAGGCTCACACGAAATTGATTTCTCTAAGACGATGGTACTTTGCAAGCCTACTGGCTATCAACAAAGATTCGTTCATGAAACCATCCATATATACAAACACAGACAGAATTTCAACCGAGAGGATGGTTATTTATAATTAGTGTTCTGTTTTTTTAACAAGGCCATAAAGGAGACTGTCTCTGGTGTAGGCCAGTTTCAACAACAATGTATACCTAATGAAAGCATGTTTGTTTTCGTGTTTTTCCATAAGCATGTGTGGTTACTGCATACTTTATGCCTTGTGATAGGTGTCCATTTAGTGTATGAACACCCTAACACCTCCTTTACCCTTTACGGAAATGGTAAAGCATATTCCTATTCATCATTGGGCATGTCAGTGCATCGATGACACAGTAGTGAGCGGACTGGGCGAATGAAAATGGCGACCTGAGTTTATATTTTTACCGATGGCTAACATCAGTGCCAAGCAATATCTGAACTGGTCCTAGGTGTCCCCTTTACCAACCCAAAATGATCAGTGTGGTGACATTTTTTATCATTTCACCCCCATAACCTACAAGGCATGGGGAGGCCTTCAGCCAGCAGTGAATTGACAAATAGTTGATCAGTATAGGTTATTGTCGGAAGTGGGCCACCAGGATATGTTTCAGATATCACCCGTCGCTGACGTTATCCCTGGCCCGGAATCAAACTGAGGTAGCCAGGGTTCATATAACGCACACCTCTCTACACGTATTTCAGATTCTGATAGATAACTCACATCCCCATGACCGCACTCACACGTGGCCTGACAAGATATCCCTATGACTGTGACTCCCATTCCCAGGCCAGATACGGGTTTTACGGCATCTACAGCAACATGATGACGTACAGCAGCGTCGTGAACAGCAAGGAAGTTCCGGCTGGCAAACCCATCATGGCTCACACGCCCACGCTCACGGTGCTCACAAACACGTTGCCTGCTAAAACCAACAGCAGCGTGCGGCTAAATACAGACTATGGCCAGCTCAGCCTGGGCACTACAAAGCCGAATATCACTGCCAAATCTATGAAAGCCCTCGCTCTCCAGGTATGTAATTTTTTTTGTCGTCAATACGCAATTCTTTTTGTGCTTTTACCTTGTTGTTTTGTCACAAGTTTATGCCGGTTGTGCTGTCGGCGTCCATCTCATAAGGGGCCGTCCATAAATGACGTCACGCACCTAGGGGGGGGGGGGTCAGACATTTGTGACGATGTGTGACGAGGGGGGGGGCGGTTGAGAAATGTGACGTCACATCAAAATGCGCAACTTTAAATAAATAGAGACAACACGTTCTACTTAATTAAATATACTTTTTGATAAATGTTTTCCCCTACAACATCAGAGTGCAGCGGTACATTAAATACGCACTACAATGACAATAGTTTAAAGCGATTTTAAGCATGTTTTATATATTTGTGGGGGGGGGGCAGAGCTTTGTGACGTTATATTTAAGGGGGGTCTGACTTTTTGTGACGCCGTGTGACGAGGGGGGGGGTCAAGAATCGGTCAAAATCACGTGACGTCGTTTATGGACTGCCCCTAAGACGAAGTGTCCATTCAAACCTCGTGGCACGGTGTGCCCTCCTAGCGAGAGAATAGCCCACAGAAGCAGATGCCACTTCGACACCCCTGTGATTTGGCAGAGTGGCTGGGAAAGTACGGCCCGCTATGTTGCAGTCCATAAATACAGAAGGATAATGCCATAAGTGCTATATAATAGTAATGCCTGGTGGACATGGAAAGCTGCAACCGATAATCAGCTTTTGCAATGCATTGAATATTAATTGTTATAATTTAGTGCATGTGTTTGTGCTGAGCCAGACTGCAGCTTTATTATTTGCAGCATGAAGGTGGTGTTGTCCTCAGACACCGCTCTCCTTGGTTAGCGGACACAGTCTTCAACAATACGCATCATCGTCTGTCTTGCACCATGGCTACAATTTGGGTTGTCGCGTAAGCCCTACATGTGTAAGGCTTGCTGCACAAACAGGCCTTGAAATGATTCAATAAAATGTATGTGGCAATTGGTGATGTGTGCTTCGTCATTACAGATCATGGCGTTCCGCAAGAGCCCATTCATCTGGAACCAAACGACTTCTGTCAGCAGCTCTGTGATCGGCTTCCAAACACACCTCGATAACAACACGATCAGCTTGAACTCCATGAGGGTCTCCCTGATAAATTACGCAGCTCCTACCAATGAGCAGGTCCTCAACTTCATTCACGATCCCACAGACTCTTCGAAGGTGAGCTTTGTCAAGTTTCAGGTGACGTCCTTGGGGGCGATGGTGTTCCTCAAGGTCTTCCTGAATGAAAACGTCACCACCCCCGTAGAGGTGTACATCCGATATGGCGCTATCCCACACAAGGATCCTGTAAGCGATGACTTCTACTTCTGGATCGATCCGTCACTCTCTGCAAACAGCAGTATGGAAAAGATCAATGGCTCTGCGCACAGCTTCAGCATGCTAGGCAACGTCACGAAGATAGGTGACTACTACTTGACCTTCAAATACCAAGGTGAGACCATTCACTTAGCAACGTCTCAGATCCCAACTTAGACAATTCCCATGAACCGTGTTCCCCAAAACACCCTTTGCCTAAACCAAAAGGAGCTGCGTATTAAGGTGGTTAGCATACTGCACGATAGGCTCAAAAATCTGAGTTCGACTCCTGGCCATGGTTAACATCATTGGCATTATTATAATTACTACGACAGTAAAGGCTGTGGGGCGACCCAATATAATGGGCAGCGCAGGGCAGTGCAGCGAAATTTCTATTGTTGCTTTAACATCTCCGCTCCCCACCTTGACAACCTCATAAGACCAGCATGGTGAAGTATGGCCATTGTTAAGAGAATGTAGCCAACCGGTTAGTGGTCTAAAACAACAAACTGACCACACATTCAGTTATTTTAAGCTGGTGGTTTGGAAAAGGCTGAGAGCTTTTGTGCATGCAGTGCTGCACACCTCTGTTTTTGTTGAATCTGTTGTGATTAGTTTTCTCGTTATTTACAGATTTGAGGCCTGCATAAAAATCAATATTAACTGATTACTCTAGAGGGCTCAATTTACAATCAACTAATCTCCCCTCACTGATTTCTCCACCATTGGCTCTGCCTCTCCTCTGTTGGCCACTCTCAAAAACTTACCAGACACCTGACACTACTCACCACCTGGCACTGTCATCAGATCCACTCACCAGACAACTCACCACTCCCAGGACACCGCCACTCACTCCCCAGTCATCCACCTGATCTACACCACTCTTCTGAAACTGAGCAGACATCACCCACCACTCATCTGATATGCACTGTCCTTGAAATTGATTGGTCCACACCCGAGATGTAAAAGCCGTCTCGGGTGTGGACCAATGAATTTTAAGGATAGTGCATGTCATTATCAGAGTTGTCTCTTTTTGTTTGCATTTTGACTGCAAGTGTTGTGTTTATTGCACACATGATCCCTTGTATAAAGGTGTCAGTTTTGTTGCCAGATAAAAGGGTAAAACCCTATTACTATTTCCAGGGCAATCGGTTGTTGAAGATGTTTTCTTTGTGTTTCAAATCAGAAAACGCCCCACCGAACACACGGATGAGCATCCACAACTTGATGTGCAAGACTTGGAGCAAAGCGTCCGACAAGTGGGTGTACGGACTGATGCAGGTGAGATGCTTTGCAGGACCTCATACATCCACCTACGCAATATCTCCTGCAAACAGTGCCTCCTCACCCCTTCTGCTGCTGAGACCCACATCCATTGCATTTTGATGACTGCACCTCTCTTCTGTGGCATCCCCACATCCCTCACCTCCTTCGCCTACATCCGTGCACGTGGCCACATCACCCTAGAACTTAGATTCCTCAACTGGCTTCCAATCCAATCTCAAATCTACTTAGAATTGTCCCCGTTATTTTCAAAGGTATTCCTTGGACGTGCCCCTTTCTACCTCTCTCTGTTCAACTTGCTCTATTCTGCTCTCTGGCAACCAAACCCTTTTGTGAAATAATAAATCAACCTTCTCTCTGTGCGAGGTCAAACCTTCTCTAATTATTTTTCTGGTGCCTTGGCGTTGTTGGCCCTTGGGGCTTGCCCATTACCTTCACCGGTCTCTCCTCGCTGTGCTCTCTCTCTCTTCTTCTGTCTGTCCATCTCTGCGTCTTTCAACTGAGACTGCTTCTATTCCGTCCATTGTTTGATGTTTGATATACACTCAGATCGCGGTGTTCCTCTTTCCTAGCACCTTTCAGTGTTCCCTCCATCACCATCCATTGCTGTTGGTCACAATTCGTCCTGGTCATATGTCCAAAATATTGCAATTCCTTGTTATTGACCTGACTCCGTAACCTTCAGTTTTTATGTCTGTTCTTTCCAGGACTTCCATGTTTATTGATTCTCTATATAGGACATATTAATAATTCTCCGGAAGGCTAACATTTTAGTGACACTGATTTACCTTTCTTTTTATACTACAGCTCATATTGTTAGGAATGTTCTTCCTCTGGATGTCCATACTGCTGAGACCTTTCCCTTGTTCAAATCCAGTCTGAAGAATTTTCATATCTTTTCTGCCTATGGCTGACTCTGTTCAGTGTCACCATGTGGATTGAATGGTATCTCTTCCCACATCTCTGGTCTGCTTATCTGGATCATTATGCTTCCTTGCTCTAAACGCCCTCTCCTTCAAAGTCTAAAAATGAACATGCTTCCTCACATGATGCAGGCGAAGGGTGGGGCTACCTGAGTGATTATAGGAGCTACCTGAGTGGTGGGTGGGGCTTACCACATCGTGGGTGGAGCTGCAAAAGTGGTGGGCGGGGCCACTTCATAAGTGTGTGGGGCTACTCGAGTCGTGGACATGTTTGATGGTATAGTTGAGGTCTGTGTCAAAAAGAGTATGGAGGAGGCCACTCAAAATATGGGTGGGGCTAGTAGTTGAGTGGGAGTGGCTATTAAATGGTGGGATGGAGCTACCAGCTCAACACAAGTCCAAGTTGAGCCTCCCAGAAATCTGAAAGCTTTAGTTCTGCTGGCTTTGTGTGCAGCCGCATCGTGACTCAACTCCAGAGAACATCATTTGCATGGCGGAACAGAACATCTATCGCTTCCCGCCCACGATACTGGAGCCTCTCTTCATCGGGGCTTCTTTCTTCGTTCCTCCAAACTCCATCGAGTTCAACACCGTGTTCACCAAGTTCGACCTAAAGTCCAACGGTGCCGTGTTTGCAACCATCGTCACTGTGACGATCGTCTACCTTATTCTGGTGGTCATCCTCTGCCGATGTGATCGCCAAGACAAGCGCGCGGTTGGTTTTTTGTGTATTGCTATCAAACTCTTATTGTTCCTGTAATTTTCCCACTGATTGAGCCGTGCTGAGACCATGCTGAGCCAACCTGGTGCAAGTTAAAGAGGTTAAGGAGGCTCGGCTCAGGTTCGTCAGTGGAAAAGGGGTATTTCATCACTCTCTCCTGTCCCGTGCTATATCCACCTTCACATCTACTCCCCATCCTGTTGATGTCTGCTCTGATGCCTCAATATGCATCACCTTGTGGGTTTCTTATCTTGTTATGACACGACCCTCTTAGCCATCTGAATCAACTTTCTGGCAGCTTGTCTGAGATTGGTACCCCACTTAGCTTCTTCCTCGTCTCTCCATTTGTAAACTTATCCAGTCTTGTAATCACTAAGATGCATCTCGCTATTCTCATTTAATATTGATTTATTACGCAACGTCTGACCGTCCTTCTGTTTTTTAAACTGGATAATCAAAAGTGATACAAAGAAGAGCCCCCCATATGCTTGGTAGTCATCATGTGTCCACGTCGCTCTGACAGCTAGGGGAGGCCTACCTTCAGCAGTAGATAGAACATGTCTGATGTTCATGAATAAGGTCTAACTGCAAAGTTCTGTATCAAGTGGGAATTTAGTCATAACTTCCGGTCTGCGCTGTACTCAATCTCACTCACAGTGGAAGCTCCTGCCTTTAAAGGACAACCCAAAGGACAGCATGTACCAGTACCTGATGACCGTGAAGACCGGGATGGTTTCCGATGGTGGTACCAAAGACAACATCTTCTTTGTCATCCAATTTGAGACCAGTGACACAGGAATCCGGGAACTTGAGAATGGCTACTGCAAGGTTAGCTAGTGACGTAGCTATCGAGTGTACAAGCTGTGCAACTATACTGGTTGGTAAGGCGTCGGCGTGCACTGGCACTTGGCTGTGGGCTTTGGCAGTGCCAGTTTTAGGCATCGGCAATGCAGGCGTTTGTCTAGGACGATGGTAGATTGTTGGCAATGTCTTGTTCTGCAGTCGGGTGGCTGATTGGTGGGTGTGTGTCATATGACCTACTCATGGGACACCGAGATGCTGGGGCCTATGTTGAAACGTGCACAAAGATGTTGGCTATGCACGTGATCTTTGATCCAATGGTAGCGAAGGTTGGTGGATCCCATAAAGGTTGTGAAACCCTTCCCGTGGGCATCTAGAAGCCATACCCTGACGTTTCAAGAGGGGAAATACAGCAAAAATTTGGACACCACCTGCTCCCTCTGCATGGTATAGACTGCTGCCCCTTCGCACGCGTGGGTTTTCTCTGGGCGCTCCAGTTTCCTTCGACATGTAAGCATTCATGAATTGACTGATAACACTTCCATATTAAGAGGATGGCAGGGCTTGGTTGGGTTTGAGGGGTGTTGGGGATGGAATTTGGCACTGGCTAAATGCCAGTGCCGGGCTGCGTTTCCCGCTCATCTGTGGTTTTTACTCACGCCTCTGAGTTGTTCTCTCTCTCCGTGAGTGAATACTGTGCGGCGTGGTACAGATTTAACTAATTATTATTTTAATTAGGTGCTCAGCATCTGTAATTAAAATAAATACAGATAGACTAAAATAGTATGTATTTATGCACCTGCTGAAAACGCGAGCGTTCACGTGCTCTCTTTGCCACACGTGCGCAGGAGTTCGCCAAGGGCAGTGTGCGCTGCTTTGTGCTGTCCACTCCACACTGCTACGGGATGCCCCTTCAGCTCAGGATCTGGTTGGACACGAGTCCAGATGACGACAGGGACAGGAGCTGGTTTCTCAACGAAGTTGTCTTGTTTGATATCCAAACCAACGAACAGTAAGGAAGGAATCCACCTTTCTGATCATTTTCCTCTGCTTGCTTCCCATTGTCTGAGGCTCTTTTCCCTCAGTTACTCGTGCTGTTGACTCCCTGTTCAAATCCGAGCTAATTATTTTTTTCCTTCTCTGCCAATGACAAAGTAAATATGCCCAATGCATCAGTGCAGCATCTTCCGAATCGGTCGCTACAATGTTTTGCCTCACGACAGATGGGGGGGGCGTATGTACACAGGAATTTCCTGTTTTTGATGCTAATTTTGGGCACGTGACCAGGAAGTTGCGATTTAAGATTCTCGCTCAACCACGCGGGCGTCGGCCATGACACACATAATTCGGCACGCATCGCGTCCCAGTGAAGCCAGCCGCAATTGTACATTGTGGGACCTTAAGAAGCATTGTTTTTTTAAATCCTTTATATTAAGTTCGCTTGCTTGCTTGCGTGCTTGCGTGCTTGCTTGCTTGCTTACGACCGTGCAAATCTTTCGGTCGTTTTTTAACCCACTTCCCGTGATCCAATCGAGCTGACATTTTGCACACAGACTCGTTGTGCGAGACAATTAATGTTCGTAAAAAAAAAGATTCAAAAATTTTACACTTTTTAGGCAAACAAAAAATAATTTTACATTTATTCAAATACAACTCATTCATGGCTTTGGCTGAACGTCACAGTGTAGGAGCCCAGAGCGTAACCCCTCCACAGGCCGTGGCGGAGTAGCGCAGTTGGTAGCGCCCTCACTTCCCATGCCAAAGGTTGCGGGATCAATCCCCGCGTCCTCCACAGGCGAATATATTTTTAAATCCTTTATATTAAGTTCGCTTGCTTGCTTAGGACCGTGCAAATCTTTCGCTCGTTTTTTAACCCACTTCCCGTGATCCAATCGAGCTGACATTTTCCACACAGACTCGTTGTGTGTCACAATTAATTTTCGTGAAAAATAATTTCCAAAATTTTACACTGTTTAGGGAAAACAAATTAAATATTTAATTACCAATTGCTTAATGCTGGCAGACTATCATCTGACCCATAGGTGGCAGCCATCTCAAGCCAGAGGACGAGAGGACTCTAGCCGCCACGCATATAAAGGATTTAGAGTGAAAAACTTTGTTTTTACGGGTTAATTTATTACCTCGTTAAAATCAATAAATGACGTTTGGAGTCTGATGTTCACCCTGGCTCTGAGGGTTTATTGGACGCGAGGTTATCTACTCAGCTAGCGGTGCAACGCAGCGCACAGCAAGGCCGACATAATGTTGACTTAAAACTTTCGTGACTGCAGGAATTGATATTCTATGGTTCTTTCGGTGAAGTCACGTAGATAGAAAAAATAATAACAATAAAATAATTAAAATAAAGCAATCATTGGAAAGATGTTATCAACACCTTTGGGTCATGACTTGACTTGTCTTTTCTTGTCAATCAACCTCCACCATCAGCAGTTTGGTGTGTAGAGCGGGGTGCAGTGATTTCCTGGCTGCATTGATATTGCTGCTGCATTGGCATTGCTGGTGCTGCTGATACACTTTGGCTACGCCCATCTCAAAACCTTTATAAACAGTGTGCCTTTAGAGGCTAACTCTTTTTCCTGATGACGACCGCTTGTGTTGCGATCGAAACGTCGTGGTATTTTTATTCACTTTATTTTAATTATTATTTGTTCTATCTACGTGACTTTACCGAAATAACCAAAGAATATGAAATCCTGCAGTCACGTAAGTTTAAGTAAAAATGTAACTGAACACTAAATGAACAGTACAAAGACCATGCAAATATCAAAGCATTAATATCTCTGCTCGAGTAGTCATATCTATGGACACTTTTTTTTTCATCATCTTTTTACTGGAAAAAATGGGACCATTGACAAGCAAAGTTTGTGGGTAATAATAGCCATTTTCTATACTTTTAGGTATAATCAATTAAAAATAACACGTATTACCAAGGAACAAAAATTGTGTTACATACTCTTTGGTTCTTTCGGTAAGTCACGTAGGTAGAAATAAAACAAAATAAATCACGTTTCGATAGCAACACAAGCCATTGTCTTCAGGTGAAAATCGCGACAGCCGTGATGTCTGCTGCGAGCAGCAAGATGTCTGCTGCCTTGTGAAGAGAAGCTGTTACCAGCGAGAGTTTTTTTTTGTTTTTTTAGAACAAAGGTAGCCGAAAGGTAATAAATAGCGTGGCATATTAAAGGAAATGAAATTTAGATTAGCATGTTGGATTATAGTGCAAAGTTAATGAGCTTCAAGTAGCGCATAAGAGCTCAGATTAGCATGTACGATTAGCATATGTATTTTGATGAGAAGCATGTAAAAGTTAGTGAAAAAAAATAGCCAAGAATAGCATGTTAAAGTTGATGAGAAAAGCATGTCAAAGTCAATGAGCGAAGTTAGGCAGCAGACATCTTGCTGCTCGCAGCAGACATCGCGGCTGTCGCGATTTTCACCTGAAGACGATGGCTTATGTTGCTATCGAAACGTCGTGATTTATTTGTTTTATTTCTACCTACGTGACTTACCGAAATAACCAAAGAGTATGGATTCCTGCAGTCACGAAAGCTTCAAATCAAAATTGTGTTACATAGTTCATAGTTGTATCAATCAACCCGGCCACTTTATGTTGAACTCGACCGAGCATGGCGAGGTAAGAACAGGGCTCGGTGGCCACTGCTGCTCCGAATCTCGGTGACATTCGGTGCTTTCCACCTCCACCAGGTTCTACTTCGTGTGCAACAATTGGCTGGCGGTGGACCAGGGGGATGGACGCGTGTGCAGGGATATCACGATGAGCGACCACCAGACCGTGTTCGACTCCAACAGGCTGTTCTCCTCCACTATGAAGAGCAACTACGCTGAAGGCCACTTGTGGTGAGCGAGACGTGCGCCACGTCGTGTACCGCGCCACATCGCGAAGCTTCCAGACACCGGTGCCCAACTCCAATCAAACTAGTTCATGGCCATAAACAAAGACATTCACTGCATCGCGCGCTTACAGATGCGCTTCTGCGGCCGTCTGGAACGCTCTTCTGATATTAGCAAGGCACTGGCGTTGCTTATACCAGAACTATGCTCATTTAAAGTGTGGTTACATCAAGCGTCTACTGTAACAACAACGTGTACAAGTTCACGTGCACAGCTTCTCTGTAAATTCACTGCCAGTTGAGGGCCTCCCAGTGCCATGGGAGTTGTGTGGGGTTATTTGACCATACTTCACCACGCTGGCCTTTGTGGGTTGAAGGTGGGGAGAGCGTAGATGTGAGAGAAAAAGTGGATTTTTCTGCACTGCCCTCTGCTGCCCATGATATCGCATCACCCCACAGCAGTCTAAATACAAGACTCTAGTAAAACGTTTTTAAGGGTCTTGCTTTAGGAAGTATGGCCAACACCATGCATGAGCAAAATGTGGGAGTAACGCGGAGAGTCCACAGAAAGCCAAGTGCATATGAGGAGGTGACACTCGCCACTTCCAACTCCCACCAAAATACTTGCAAGCTCAACCCCCCTTAGCTGAGATCGGGTTAAATTGGTTGCAAATGTGATCCAAATACGACCAGCTGCCTTGACGTGGGGAAAAAGCCTGAGGGCCTTGCAGAGGTGAGGAACTGTATGGGATAGGAGCACCCATACCACATGCCACGGTGGGCACCGTGGTTGCGATATGTTAACTACCTCGCTTGGTATATAGGAGGTCGTGGATTCGATCTCAACCCTGACGCCTGTATATTTGGAGTTTGCATGTTCTCCCTGTGGTGGCGTGGATTTTTATTCAGGTCCTCCGGTTTTTTCCTCCATTTAAAAAAATATGCGTTTAGAGTATTTGGCTGCTGCTTTACATTTACACGTGACAAGCCATTTCGTTGAGCTATCATTTGTGGCCAGGTTGCTTCTGAAAAAGAGCTATATAGCTCAGTGTGCCTTACCTGGTAAAATAAATCAAATATATGAAAAATATTGTTAGTAGTTTTAAATACCAGTCAGGTACTGTACTCACCCATCCGGGGTGCATACCCTGGCTCAGCAGGAGAAGGCGGTGCAGCAAAGTTCGGAAAATAATAGTTTGTCTCCACTGACTGCGATTGTGTTGCCCCCTCGCACGCGTGGGTTTTACTCAGGTGTTCTGGTTTCCTTACACATCTATAAACACCCATTATTATTAACTGGCTCCAAAACATATTATTATAAAGAGGACTGTAGACCTTGGGCAATTGTTGAAACTGCTGGCTCACCACCGTGTTTGCTTCCAGCTCGTCTGAGATGCAATTGCACGAACAACACTATATTCAAAACTACAACATTATTAACCCCAACCGTAACAATGACAAGGAGAATTTCGCTACTGACTCGACCTTGCTGTTTAATACGATGTGTGTATATTCGGCACAACTCTTCACCCGCAGGAGCTCCATTTTCTTCCGTCCGTCCAAGAACAACTTCTCGCGAGTGGAGCGGCTGTCAAGCTGCGTATCGCTGCTTTTCCTCATGATGCTTGTCAATGCCATGTGGTTCGAGACGGACAAGGGCCAGGCCAGCACCCCGCACATCGGGCCCTTCACGTACGGCGAGCTCTTCGTCATGATCGCGAGCGCTCTCATGGAGGTCCCGATCAGCATCCTTATTGTCCAGATCTTCCGCCGCACGGGCAACAAGCCCTGGAAGAAGGCGGGCGGAGGAGGAGGGGGCTGCACGTCGCAGCAGTTCCCGCATTGGACCTTGTACATTGCCTGGACGCTGGTGGTTCTGGTAATCGGGACGAGCGGTTTCTTCACCATCCTCTACAGCATGGAGTGGGGCCCCGAGAAGGCCAACCGCTGGCTCGTGCGCTTCCTCACCTCCTTCTGCATATCCGTCATCCTCATTCAGCCCGTTAAGGTTGGGAAAGTAAAATTATTTATAAAATGTTGGTTAGATTTTTAAAAAAAAAAATTTTAAATATATAACTTCTCGAATGATTAATAAACCCTTTGGAAAGTCTCGATTGCAAGAGACACCCCAGTTTAAATAAGTGTAGTGTTGAATATGGAGGCACACACTTGACTTGGAGGCAACACGTTTATTACACAGCCGAACGGGGCTAACTACTTAGACGTACACTCTCGACCCCAACAGGGTAACGACACTACTTTAACCAGGTAACTACATAACCGGTTCAGTCAGTAACGGCCTGACTGACCCACGATGCCGAGCGGAGACCGAAGATTGGAGAGACTTGGAGCTGAGGGTTGATTCCAGAGAACAGCCAAGAACGCTCTTGGGACTACCCCTTTATGCTCCTGAGCGTGGCCTTGCACCGCCTCTGGCCACGCCCCCTTCGAGACCTTTCCCAAAGCCCTCTCTCAGGCCGTCACTAGGACTATGCCCCCTTGGGCCCGTTCACATGCCAGACTCACTCTGGTCCCAGGGGAGGTTCCAGACGCACAGTAGCACTCTTGTGACAGTGCCTGGCGCTAACACCATAGTTACACCCTTAACGTTACTACATAAGTACGAATTTTTCTTTTTTTACCAAAATGTAGTGTAAACGAAAACACGAATAAAACAGTTTGCATCAATTAAGTTTGCATGTAAACAGAGTCGACTGGGTGGCGCAGATCATAACAGGCCACTCAGATGAGAAACCAGTCCATAGTTTACTTATCTTGAAAAACTGCTACTGAAAGTATGCACTCCGCAAAGCCCGTGTGGAGGATGGGTTCTATAAGAAATACTTTTATTTTTCGATTTAAAGCTTTCGTGACTGCAGGGATTAATCTTTTTGGTTCTTTCGATAAAGTCACGTAGAAGAAAAATAATAAAATAATTCCCACGACGTTTCGGCTACAACGCAAGCAGCCGTCCTCAGGTGAAGAATGAAACACCACCAAGCTTGGAGCGTATATATAAGCTGGGTTGGAGGGGGAAGAAGAGCGCCTTGACAAAGGAATTTGCATATCAAGAGGAATTTAGTATATTTATGGGAAATGTGTAGGAGGTGGGCGGGAGGTTTCAAAGTCATATTATGCCCGTGCATTATGCAGGATTAGCAGCATCAAAGGGAGGGGATAGGGGGTAGCATTAACAAAGGAAAGGAATGTTAATAGTTTGTAGCTGCAGTTATTAAACCACCACGTAAAAAAATAAAGAATAAACTACATCTTCTTGGTTCTTGGAACCAAGAAGATGAATCCCTGCAGTCACGAAAGCTTTAAATCGAAATATAAACTACATAGTATCATCAGTATACTAAATATACTTTCCAATAAGCTGAGCTACTAACAGTAAGTAATACATTACAATTCTATGTCGCAAAAAATATAATATGCTTCCAGCTAAACTTTTTTCTCTCACATCACACAGGTCTACCCCGTACTATATACTATCATAGACAAACCCAACATTAAATTATATACTGTATTACTATACACACTCTATACATTCGACTACAATATTACCCTAAGTATTATTCTACCCACCCTACTGTATACCACACTGCTGTATATTTACTATACAATTACGATACTGTATTTTACCTTATACATTGTATTAAACATTACAATTTTATACTATTTATACAATCTGCTATACACTATACCATTGACCGTCACGTGAAAGATACTAGGAGGAAGCAACGAAATATGGCAATGGTAGGAGACTTGCAGCGGAGCAAAAAATCCATTCCCTGGGGAGAATACAAGATATATAGTCAATGCCAGTGAGTGGACTGCGGTCTGAAAGTCACCGTAAACGTGAACACAATCAGTTAAGATCCGAAATGGTTTATTACGTCCTTCCAATGATTGCTGAGCCAGAATCCATCTTCTCGGTTGAAATTGTCTCTGTGTTTGTATATGTGGATCGCCTCATGAACGAATCTCTCATTGTAGCCAGATGGCTTGCAGAGAACCTCTGTCTTGGAGAAGTCAATGTCATGTGAGCCCACTGAATTGTAACAGTGATCTGCCACGGCTGAGGTGTTTGTCCTACCGTGTTTCAGGTCTGCTTTATGTTCACGGATGCGGTCCGAGACATGTCGTTTGGTTTCTCCAATGTAACTGCTACCACAGAGGCAACTTAGTTTGTAGACGCCAGGGTACTGTATGTCTGGAACCACATCTTTTACAGACGGGACCAGATCACGGGTTTTATGTACTGTGTTGAATCGGACCTAGATCTTGTGTTTAATCAATCAGGATTTTGGAGATCTTTTTGTGACCCCAGCAATGTAGGGTAAGGTGATGGTTTTGAAAGGCTCCTCATCAAGATCCTTCTTGATGGTTGGAGTGATGGCTTTGCGGATTGTGTAGTCGGAGTAACCATTAGCCTTAAGAGCTTGGTGTACGTGTTTGAGTTCACTGGCAATGTGTTCCTGGTCGGAGATGCATTGGGCTCTATGGAATAGAGTCTTAATGAGGGAGTTCTTCTGGGATGGATGGTGGTGGGAATCCGGTTTTAGGTAAGCATCCGTATGGGTGGCTTTCCTGTAGACAGAATGGCTCATTGAACCATCAGGTCTCCTTTTACTGGTAGGAACGAAGTGGACCAGACCACCAATAGATTAATGTGTCCGTCCGTCCGTCCGTTCGACTATCCGTCCGTCCGTCCGTCCGTGTATCAACATCGCCCCCTACTGCAAACACTTGGCATGACCCTGTCCGACAAGATGGCCGCCCGCTCCCCCTGCGATCTGTAAATTAAACAAGATGGCCGTCGCTTCCGGCGCATCACGGCAAAACTTTAAACTTCGCTTAAAAATTACTTTACTGAAACGCAGCACGTTTTTAAAAAAAATTACTTTACTGAAACGCAGCACGCTTTTTTATCACAGAGACAAAAAACATTTATTAACACAGAGACGAGATACATTTTATCGCCTTATTTGTGCACGAAAAGCACGGCGCGAGGCTTAGTGCGGCAGGCTTCGCGAGGCCTAGTGCGGCAGGCTTATTAACACAGAGATGAAACGCAGCACGTTTATTAACAAAAAAAAAAATACTTCACTAAAACGCAGCACGTTTTTTTTAACACAGAGACAAGAAACATTTATTAACACAGAGACGAGATACATTTAATCGCCTTATTTGTGCACGAAAAGCACGGCGCGAGGCCTAGTGCGGCAGGCTTCGCGAGGCCTGGTGCGGCAGGCTTATTAACACAGAGATGAAACGCAGCACGTTTATTAAAAAAAAAAAAAATTACTTTACTGAAACGCAGCACGTTTTTTTAACACAGAGACAAGAAACATTTATTAACACAGAGACGAGATACATTTAATCGCCTTATTTGTGCACGAAAAGCACGGCGCGAGGCCTAGTGCGGCAGGCTTCGCGAGGCCTAGTGCGGCAGGCTTATTAACACAGAGATGAAACGCAGCACGTTTATTAAAAAAAAAATTACTTTACTGAAACGCAGCACGTTTTTTAACACAGAGACAAGAAACATTTATTAACACAGAGACGAGATACATTTAATCGCCTTATTTGTGCACGAAAAGCACGGCGCGAGGCCTAGTGCGGCAGGCTTCGCGAGGCCTAGTGCGGCAGGCTTCGCGAGGCCTAGTGCAGAAGGTGGTGGTGGGGGGTGGTGGGGTGGTAGTGGTGGGGGGGGGTGGTGGTGGTGGGGGGTGGTGGTGGTGGGGGGTGGTGGTGGGGGGTGGTGGTGGGGGGTTGTGGTGGGGGGTGGTGGTGGGGGGTGGTGTTGAGGGTGGTGTTGGGGGGTCTTTAAATCTCACAGCGTTTCTTGTCAAAACAAACACTTTTAATTAACGTTACACTAGAATACAGTATTTTTTTCTTTAACTCCTCTATACCCGGTCGATATCCCTATACCGGTACTAAGTATTATTCCTACCAGCCCACCCCGCAGGTTCCTGTTAATTAGGACATCCAAAAAGGGTAGATTGCCATCTTTTTCGACTTCCATGGTGAATCTGATAGCTGGGTGTATGGAATTGATGTGGTCGAGGAATTGGTCTAGAGCAGGCCGGCCATGTGGCCAGATGACAAAAGTGTTATCTACGTACCTCTTCCATGAGGTCGGACGTAGAGCGGCAGTCTGGATGGCGTCAGTCTCAAATTTCTCCATGAAAATGTTGGCTTCCACTGGAGATAGGGGGGAGCCCATTGGGGTGCCCTCAGTTTGTTTGTAGAAAGTTCCATTCCAGGTGAAGTATGTATTGGTTAAGCAGTGTCTCACCAGGGGGGGTACCCCAGTATTCAGTACTTGATGAACCAAGTCTTCAATGATTGCGATGGTGTCAGGTACAGGAACTTTGGTGAATAAGGAAACCACATCAAAACTGACAAGCAGGTCGTCTGGGGACAGGGAAATTCCCTTGATTGTCGATACAAGGTCAGTAGAGTTTAGTACCGCAGAGGTGGTTTTTCCAGTGAAAGGCCGCAGGATTTCAGACAAAAAACGAGCCAGTTTGTAGGTGTGGGAGTTGATAGTAGAGATAATGGGACGAAGAGGTGTATCTTCTTTATGTATCTTTGGCAGGCCATATAACCTTGGTGGCCTGGCTGCAAAAGGTTTCAACGAGAACGGTTTGGTTTGATCAAACCAAACAGTTCTCGTTGAAACCTTCTGCAATCAAGGGAATTTCCCTGTCCCCAGACGACCTGCTTGTCAGTTTTGATGTGGTTTCATCAAGTATTCAGATACTGGGGTACCCCCCCTGGTGAGACACTGCTTAACCAATACATACTTCACCTGGAATGGAACTTTCTACAAACAAACTGAGGGCACCCCAATGGGTTCCCCCCTATCTCCGGTTGTAGCCAACGTTTTCATGGAGAAATTTGAGACTGACGCCATCCAGACAGCCACTCTACGCCCGACCTTATGGAAGAGGTACCCGTAGATGACACTTTTGTCATCTGGCCACATGGCCGACCTGCTCTAGACCAATTCCTCGACCACATCAATTCCATACACCCAGCTATCAGATTCACCATGTAAGTCGAAAAAGATGGCAATCTACCCTTTTTGGATGTCCTAATTAAAAGGAGACCTGATGGTTCAATGAGCCATTCTGTCTACAGGAAAACCACCCATACGGATGCTTACCTAAAACCAGATTCCCACCACCATCCATCCCAGAAGAACTCCCTCATCAAGACTCTATACCATAGAGCCCATTGCATCTCCGACCAGGAACACATTGCCAGTGAACTCAAACACGGACGCCAAGCTCTTAAGGCTAATGGTTACTCCGACTACACAATCCGCAAAGCCATCACTCCAACCATCAAGAAGGATCCTGTTGAGGAGCCTTTCAAAACCATCACCTTACCCTACATTGCTGGGGTCACAAAAAAGATCTCCAAAATCCTGATTAAACACAAGATCCAGGTCCGATTCAACACAGTACATAAAATCCGTGATCTGGTCCCGTCTGTAAAATATGTGGTTCCAGACATACAGTACCCTGGCGTCTACAAACTAAGTTGCCTCTGTGGTAGCAGTTACATTGGAGAAACCAAACGACATGTCTCGGACCACATCCGTGAACATAAAGCAGACCTGAAACACGGTAGGACAAACACCTCAGCCGTGGCAGATCACTGTTACAATTCAGTGGGCTCACATGACATTGACTTCTCCAAGACAGAGGTTCTCTGCAAGCCATCTGGCTACAATGAGAGATTCGTTCATGAGGCGATCCACATATACAAAGACAGAGACAATTTCAACCGAGAAGATGGATTCTGGCTCAGCAATCATTGGAAGAACGTAATAAACCATTTCGGATCTTAACTTATTGTGTTCACGTTTACGGTGACTTTCAGACCGCAGTCCACTCACTGGCATTGACTATATATCTTGTATTCTCCACAGGGAATGGATTCTTTGCTTCGCTGCAAGTCTCCTACCATTGACATATTTCGTTGCTTCCTCTTAGTATCTTTCACGCGACTGTCAATGGTATAGTGTATAGCAGATTGTATAAATAGTATAAAATTGTAATGTTTAATACAATGTATAAGGTAAAATACAGTATCGTAATTGTATAGTGAGTATACAGCAGTGTGGTATACAGTAGGGTGGGTAGAATAATACTTAGGGTAATATTATAGTCGAAGGTATAGAGTGTGTATAGTAATACAGTATATAATTTAATGTTGGGTTTGTCTATGGAAGTATATAGTACGGGGTAGACCCGTGTGATGTAAGAGAAAAAAGTTTAGCTGGAAGCATATTATATTTTTTGCGACATAGAATTGTAATATATTACTTACTGTTAGTAGCTCAGCTTATTGGAGAGTATATTTAGTATACTGATGATACTATGTAGTTTATACTTTATCTTTTTTACGTGGTGGTTTAGTAACTGTGGCTACATACTATTAACATTCCTTCCCTTTGTTAATGCTACCCCCTATCCCTCCCTTTGATGCTGCTAATCCTGCATTATGCACGGGCATAATATGACTTAGAAACCCCCCGCCCACCTCCTACACATTTCCCATAAATATGCTAAATTCCTCTTGATATGCAAATTCCTTTGTCAAGGCGCTCTTCTTCCCCCTCCAACCCAGCTTATATATACGCTCCAAGCTTGGTGGTGTTTCATTCTTCACCTGAGGACGGCTGCTTGCGTTGTAGCCGAAACGTCGTGAGAATTATTTTATTATGTTTTATTTTTATTATTTTATTATTTCCCTTCTACGTGACTTTACCGAAAGAACCAAGAAGATACATACTTTTATGTTTTTTACATGGAAGATGGACCATTTAATTGAAGATCAATTGTCTGCTCATTTATTGTTCAAAACTTTTCACGAGAGACATGTTTTAGTTGATGACGATGATGGTGACAATGAGGAATAACCCATAGAGATGACAATACCTCTTTGGGAAGAGCCACAAAGCCCAACTTCTCCCCCCCCCACACTGTCATACTAATGCACAGTAGCAGGCCAGTGCTGCATATGCCTTGTACCACAGAGAGATAGCTGCCCACGGGGATCCCCAATGCTAGACGGCAGCAGGGAACTAGAATGTTTGAGATGTGAGGCAAGGTGCTATGAGTTACTGAGGCATTTAAGTGCGATATTCATGCAAACCCTAACACATTTCTGATGACGATAATAATGATGTCAATGGCTTATGTTAAGTCATTGTGTGTGTTTGTACCTATATTTGTATTAATACATTCCATGGATGGACCTTAGCATGGGACTTATGGGGGTTGAGAAATTATGGATACAGCTTTTCTTTGTGCTGCCATCAGAATGACCAACAAATCAATAATGCACACGGATTGGTGAATACAGTACTAGGCCCCCATTGGTTTTATATCTCAAAGTGTATGTATTTTCTGGTTGCTTGAATGCTTGTGTGTACATACTATAAAACACTTGTTTGAATGCAGGTGATCGGGCTGTCGATGTTGGGTGCCATTGTGGCAAAAAAAAAGCAGCAATACGAGGACCAGGACACCCTGGTCTACCTGAAGGACAGAAATTTACCTCGCCCGGTCACAAAGCACGAGAGCAGTATGGGTTTCCCACCACACACACGCACACACAAACACCTCCGGGTTTCCCACCACACACAAGGACACACCTGACAGCGCTGTGCTAATCATGAGACTGGGGTTTGGCGCACTACCCTGATAACATGATTACATCACTGCAATTACTAGAGCAACAAAGCACTGCATAGATTGTCATGGTGGTGCTGTGCAGCTCTTAGTCGTGTTTTTTGATCGTACTGCGTGCTGTTTGGCATGATATCCGACATTTCGCTCCATGTGCCATGAGCTTGTTCAGGATCTAAAGAGCTCTCCAGAGTGCCCTCTATTGGTGACCCTTCTGTCAGCGGTGGTGCAGGCAAGCATCTGCAAGGACTGCAACTTTATTTTTTTGCAACACAATTAATAATACATATAAATAAGTATTGTATATTATAATATTATGACAATTATTAACCCTCAAATGTCTATGGGTCATTTTTCCAGTGTATTCCATTTGTTCCAAATGTGTTCTCGGCATCATCTCAGACCACGGAAGTACCCTCACGGATATCTTGCAGAGCAGAGCAACCGTTCTTGTTGAAGAATGGCCCAGAGAAGTGGATACCATAGAGCTTCATTACTTCATCTTGGAGAACAGCCCGTAGAACAACAGCGTCGGCATCAGAATTCCTCCATCCAGCAGTGGATTGACCACGGGGTGTAACTTATAACGTGTGTTTTCAGAGAGTATGAGTGTATTTGTTTCTATAGGCTCGACAGAGTTCCTTCTCGTGGAGGCCTTCTGCCAGCAGACATGCGCACGAGCAATTGCAGGGCTGCACCTTTACCGTTTTACCTTTGTCTGCAGACCTGGAGGATGATGCTGTCGAGCTTCCGGAGCTGGACCACATAACGGGCCCTCCTCCGGCAGAGACTCTGGTCGAGATCCGCGAGGCGGTCAGCCAGGAGAAGGCAGCCTCCTCTTACCTCAAGGAATTCGCCGTTTACCTCGCGCTCATATCGGTGCTGCTGATCATCGTGTACACGCGTGTCGGCGACCACACCTTCCTGATGCACCGCATGCTGAGGAGAACCTTCACCGATAGCTCCTTCGATAAGGCAAGCAGCATTTTCCCCATGACAGCAGCGACAGTAATAATAACAGTCAACCCTCTCTATCCACGAGGGTTACATTCGTGAAAAACATTCACGAATGCAGACTTTATGAATGCAGAAACCTTGTTCCAATGTGAAAAATTGGGTTACATTCCTGGTACGAGTGAACATGAGGGAAATAGTCAATGTTTAATAACAAGGACTGCAATGAGAACATACATTTGAAAGACCTGGGTTTTTCCATTACCTTTGATGATGATGATGGTTTGACGATGGTGGAGGTGGTATTGAATAAATCAGGAGATGCAGGTGTTTAATAACAATGCACAGTAATCATTTTAGCACTAGCCGCAACACCCTCCCTGATTGCAATCACCTTCTGTTTAATGGACCTCACAGTCGACTTCTTTATTTATCTATATATATAAAGGAAATGTGTGAATATGTGTGCCTGTTAAAAATGTTTAGGGTACTTCCCGACATGCAACAAACTTGAAATTTGCCATGTGGGTACTTTCCAGACTGTACACCATGCAACAATTCTAAAAATAGACTTTTGTATTTTTTGGGGGGGGGGCGCAATAATGCATATATTTTGCACGGCAAGTAAGCCGTGACGTCACATCTGTCACGTGACCCGTATGCGGAAGCGTAACGCAGTGTGCCTGCTCATGTCACCCCCCAACCCTCCGCGGGTAAAGTGAAATACAAATCAGTCCCTCCAGAAAAACGCGGAGTTTTTTGGTGATTGTTGCGGGCAAAAATCGTTGATTATGCGGCACGTTTTCTTTAAAAATGCGATGGAATATGCGGGATATTTATGCAATTTTACGCGATTAAATTGCGGGAACTTGCAAAAATTGCGGGAACTTGCAAAAACTGCGGTTTGATGAAAAAGAGAAAAAAAAGTGATTCCCCCAACACCCTATTCACTAGGCTACTACTTTAATGTAAAGAGTCATTTCTTATTACTTCCTATGATAAGCAAGCATACTACATCACAGAAAGTGCTGGGAATATTTAAGTTCTCATCTTGTTTTATTTCAGACCTTAACAAACAGATGGCTCAAACTTACAAAACATTGAGTCGAACAAGTTCTGTAGCTTTACAAAATGAATATGCTACAACTTCTGTAAAAATGAATAAATAAAATATTAAAAAATTAAATGTGTGCTTCCTGTTTTACAGAGGTAGCTATACAAAACAGACATCTTCTGTTAAAATAAGTGTTTTCAGTGCACAGTAACGTAAGCAATACAGTAACAGTACAGTCTTACAGTAATGTAAATTTACATACTACTAACAAAAAAGTGCAATCTTACAACTGTAAAGTTGCATAAACTCTTCATCATGGTTTCATTGGCATCGCGGGGTTTGCAGCTTTTCAATGATGTCGCGTAATGAGTGACGTCACTTCATAACGTTCCCATGGCAACAGGGGAAATGGCTGCGCTTGTGTGAAGTAAACGCAACATTTTTCAACTTTCTGCTAAGATATATGTGACTTTTTGCAACGAAAATGCGGGGATTATGAAATCATGCAAGCCCGCATATTTTGCGCGCGGAAATCTGCAATTTATGCGGCAAAAGTGCGGCGTATTTGAAAAAACGCGCCCCCCGCATAAATATGCGGACTTTGGCTGATTTTGCATGGAATCATGCGATCGCATAATCGCGTTTTTCTGGAGGGACTGACAAATGTGTTGCAGGTCTAAGGCGTTCTTCGCGCAGTATTGCTTTATTATTTCAGTCGTTTACTGCCGTACGCACCCTGAAAGTTGTGTGTCTGCAGCAAGCGAGTGTATGTGTACCTATGGATGCGCGCGTGTGTGTGGGGGGGGAGTGGTAGTGTAGTAGTTAGCGCGCAGCGCTACGAACCCGGCGACCCGAGTTTGATTCCTGCTCACGGCCACCACAGGTGACGATTATTTGAACCGGTCCTGGGCCTCCCCTAGGTCGACTAAGCCTCAAACAAGTAACTGGTGTGGTGTGTGAACATCGCCACTGGGGAGACAAAGGTGGCCGGTCGTGGTGAATCCAAGTCCCGGGCGAAGCCGGGTAGTGAAGCTAGTACTGTATAAATGAGTCTACTGTGAGTACGTATAAACTAAAAATGCACAATAGCGAGTGCAGAGTGGGATTACTGCAAAACTAAGCACTGCGTGATCAGCCGAGGGGAGTGAGCCTAATCTTCGCAGATAGTTTGAAATGTAAATTTTCGGCGCGCACCTCCCTGGTGTCGGCGGTCTGGCAAATACACTCGCGAATACTGGAGTCCAGCAGGTCGCGAATGGGAAATTGGTATACATTTAGTAACTCGAGAATATGCGAAACACGCAAATCCAAAACTCGCGAATAACGAGGGTTTACTGAAATTACAACTTCTAAAACGCCACTGCACAGTACTTGTTTGCTGTCGTAGAAAGAGAACAATGTTGCGGTGCGAGGAACCCTCGACGAATGGGAAGGCAATCACACGATGATGCGGTGCCAAATCTCCCCCCCCCGCCCCAGGCTCTGCAGTCCACTATATATTAAGGTCATATTGGCCAATTCATGTTTATACACGTAGAAGGAAACCACAGCGCCCAGGGAAAACCCACGACATTGAAAACTATCGCTGATCTTTTTCAGCGGTTTTCTATTTCAGCTTGACAGCATGAATCATTAGTTTTGCTCATCCATCTATCTGTAACAGGGGGTGTAGAGGGTCACAATTACTGCAGTAGCGATGGAACAATGTAAATGAAATTTTATTATAAAGCGGTCTTGACAATTAGCGACTTCACCCCTAGACAACTGGGCAAATTTATCATAGAGTTGACCAGAACTTGGCAATATATTTTAAGGGTGAAGCCTTTTTACTATGGCAAGGACTTCACATGCCATGCACACATCCGATGATGTCAATTCATGTGGCATCATCTTACGGAATTTGTGAGTCTTCCCAGGACGTAAAAAATCCCGGATTTTGTCAGTTGCCTAATCATACACCACTCAAGACGATGCATTTTTACATGTTTTTTCCTCTTCCCAGTCTTGTGAGATTTTCTTCTCCTCATATGTCCTATTTTTTGTGTGTCTCAGAGGTGAAAAACCGTAGGTTTAACCTTGTCTATCTTCTGTTGGTGCAGGTGACGGACCAGAAAGACTTGTGGAAGTGGCTGAATTCAAAAGTGCTGCCTAACCTGTACCCGGAAGTAGGACAGGCGCCAGCAAAGGCTTCTGGGATCGCTTTCCTGGCAGCTCTGGAAGGCTACCGAGTGGGGCCTCTGCGCCTCCAACAGTTCAGGAAAGCCAAAGGTGCAGCGGTTGGCAGATAGGCCACAAGCATGATGTCGCATGGCCGAGCGGTGTTATGTTTGCCATTTGTTGCAGAGGTTTGTTGTGTTAGCCCAGCGGCTGCCCTGGTTAATAATTTGGGTGTATTAACCAACAACTACCCACCATTTACTTCAGATTTGACTTGAATTATTCCTTATTATTATAAAATGAGTGGTCCGCATATGCCAACACCCTGGCCTAAATTTATCAACTTCAAACATTTCTCGCAAAATACCTGTGTCGATAAAACCCACACACTATACTCGTCTTTGAGACATAGCATCGTTGTGACAGCCTGCACTCTTTAAAAAAGGTGCACACATCAAATATACTCACGATTAGATTTTTTGATATGCATTTGTCGTTTTCACAGTGCAGATTTCCAAGCTAAGATTGTCTGCAGGATTGCCTGTATTGACTGATCCGTTATTATCTCATTAGATATTGCGCTTGAACCCAGACTTATATATGTACGTATATTGAACTTCTTTTGCGCTGTACGTAGCCAACTGTGCTCATCGTAGGTGCGGAGGAAGGACAACAAACCAAACACAAGAAGCTGTTCTATAGAAATGAGTTTTCAATTTAGATTTAAAGTAATATCTTCAGTAGCTTCCTAATAATATTGGAAGGAAGAGCGATCCAAACGGTCGCAGAAGCCCATCTGAAAACGCGTAATGCAGTGACCGTCTTTGTTCGATGGTTCGCCATAAGCCACTGTGAGGATGAACGGAGTGTGCGTGATAGTTTATGCTACTTAACGAGATCAGCAAGATATTGTGGTTCAAGTTGCGGCAAGCACTCTGTGTGTAACGTGTGCGACCTTTTGTTTTCGTTCAGTAACCGGAAGCCAATTCAGCTCAGCAAGCACCGGACGGACATGGTTGGATCTTGTAGTACCTAATTCTAGATTTGAAGCTTTCGTGACTGCAAGGATTCATATTCTTAGGTTTTTTCGGTAAAGTCACGTAGGTAAAAAATTAAAATTAATAAAAGTAAAATAAAAATTAAATAAAAATCACGACGTTTCGGAGTCAACACAAGCTTCCGTCTTCAGGTGGAACCGTCACAGCACGATAGCTGCATATCTTGTAGTACCTATGACACGTGCCAATGTTCTTGTCAGGTATCCCACAGAGTAGTCATTTGCAATAATCGAGCCTTGTCAATATTATGTTATATGCCATCGTGTTGGCTAGGTCACAACTCAATAGTGGCTGAATGTGTCGTAAATCCCTGATATGAAAATTGCAGGATCTGACCATATTTTGCACGTGGTGATTAACCGACATGTCCTGGTCGAGTATGGTGCCGAGGCTGTTTAGATGAGTAGAAAACTGAATCCTGGAGTCGGCCACTGCCACACCTTATCCTCGCACATATGTTTTGTCTGAGTCCAAGTGCCAACGAGCAGAACCTCCAATTTGCCTGGATTAAGCAGGATTTAGTTTCGTGCAAACCACAGGTGCACCACTTGTGTGCAATCTTCTAGATCACCGAGGCTCTCCATATCTAACTTTGACTTCACTGTGTTGTACAATTGTGTATCATCAGCATATTTGTAGAACTTGATGTCATACGCCGAGATGACATCGGCGATCGGAGAGACGTATGTTGAAAATAGGAAGGGCCCGGGGACGGACACCTGTGGTACGCCAACTAAGCACTGTATAGGCAATGACTGTTCATCACCCAGCTTAACGAACTGTGATCAAACACCCCAGAACCGTACCTGATACACGAAGCCTTTACCTTAGCCTCCCAATGAGTATCTCATAGTCCATGGTGTCTAAGGCAGCTGAGGGATCAAGGCTAACCATCGCTGATGGCACATCGGTCATCCATGATCTTATAGAGGTCATCAGTGATCTTTAGTAGAGCCGTCTAAGTGCTATGGAACTTCCGGTACGCCGACTGCAACAGGTTGAGTCTGCCCATCGCAGCGGCATGGGGAAGTAACTGTTTCAGAAAATGGTGCTCTATGACCTTTAAAATCATACGTAGGTTTGAGATCAGGTGATAGTTTGCGGGGTCACCATGGCTCAAGCCAACTTTTTTCAAGAGCGGTATCAGCTGCGCCATTTTGGACAGGTCTGGGGAACAGCCCTCGCTGAATGAACAATTTGCCAGGTGGACAATCAGCGGCGCAAGCACATCTGAGCAGGATTGGAGAATTGATGTATGTATGTGTGTATGTTAAATTTATGTTACACTATATGTAGCCAACCATGCCAATCGGAGTATGAATGTAGTTGAGTGGCAATTGTCTTATTTGGCAGCCGTGCGATTAACATCAACACCTCTGCCACCAATCAAACTCATGGCATACCGGAGTAATGCTTTGCCTTCAAGTTAGAAACTGCCATCTTGATAAGAACGTTGCAAGACTATGCATAGACCAGGTTGACTAGTTGATGGATGGGTGGTTGGATTGCAGCAGACCCTCACGACGCTCCACAAGTCACGAATCGACTCATTGACGCACAGAGCATAGACCATTCTGCGAGACTTAATAATGAGCCGATTGACAAATCTGCAGGTGGCTCTGTAAGAGAGTCAGACATTTTTAAAACTAGTTTTCTTCCAAAGATGATCCAGCTGCCTCTGGGTCTGCTATGCAGCAGTTGCCTCAAGTGATAGCCAGTTATTGAGCGCTTTCCCTGTTCCCTTTGTGCTTGTTCAGATGGATACGAGTTCATCAAGAACAGCAGTGATCTCATTTTCTAATTGAGCTGCAAATGAATCGACTGTCGTTGCAGGATTTAGATATGCCGATAATGACCAGATATTCTGATGGAAAGCATCGTGGTCTAGTAATTTCCAATCTCTGTATGATATCGTTGTGATGAGGTCGGCGAATAATCGATCATGCCACTTTGCATGTTATGACACTGTCATCTAAAATACCCATATCTTTATAACAATGTCGGTCACAATTACGGCATCGGCAGATGTGAAGATGTGATTCAGTATGTTTCCCGAGCAGCGTGCTGGGTTAAACTGTAACTGTTGATAATCTCGGCGAGAGCATCGTTGATTTTGCCACAAGAACCAGTCGGTCCGGGACAGTTCAGAGCACCACAGATGATGTATTGAGACCCACATGACCCACAGTCTAGCGGATCAGAAAGTTCGGAAATAATTCCGACAGCGGTGAAGACGGCGGTCAATGTATGACAGCAATCGTAAGCCTCTGCATGCTGTTCGTTATTTTCAAAAGCAGCAGCTGAATTATGTGATTGTTAATGAGTCGCTCAGGAATTTGACGCAGATGTCTTAATGGTAAATCAGTGCAATCCCACCAACATGTGGGGCTACCGTTGCTAGGCCTCCTATGACGGTGCTGATGTACAATAGCATATCCGTTAAGTGCAGCATCACACTTAATGACATCCGGTGAGTTGATAAAAACCCATGTTTTGGTAACAGCCAATATGTCGAGTCCACAATCTTTGATCAGATCGTGGATCAGTGCCGTCTTGTTGACAATGGAGTGTGCATTGACCAACCCAAAGTTGACAAGCCTTGGTCCAAGGTTGGGCCTCATACCCAACATCAGCAGTAGTATTACGATGAAGATGCTCTTCTGTGATTGTGTGGATGTAGGGCGGAAGAAGAACTGATCATATCTGCAGCACAATCATGTGCAAGGCATTGCAACTAGTGACGAGCACGGTCGGGTAGAGGTCAGCATCTCCACGGCAGGTCATAGTACAACAGGTGCGTCACTAAAATAGATTGAGCTGGAAAGTCGTTCAATCAACTCTCCCCCCATCTGCAGGTTGGATACTGGGTCGAGTCTGCTGGTGAGTCCCACCCCAGTATTGGCGACGTTTGGGTGAGATAGAATTGGTTTATCGATCTGTAATAACAGCCATAGAGGGTGCACGTGGGGATTGTCTTGCCGGTCCTGCTTTGTAGCCAATAAGGGATGAGCCAGGGAGCATGGCCTCGGCGTGATCACGGCATGTTAGCAGGGGTGATTGGCCTGGCCAATCGGGGCCTCAGCTAATGGGGAGCCGGATCAGAGGCATGGTCCCGGGATTGGCAGGGAACCATCGGGAATGGTCAACGCTGTCTATGGAGGATTGGCTGGGGGGTACCACGTGACGAATGGATTAAGAGAGAGAGAGAGTAGTCGTGAGCAGACTTGGGAACGAGAAGAGCAGGAGTCACGCGCGTACGGGGCTCTGGGTGCCACGTGCGCGGTGGGGACTTGGCGGGAAGTCTGCCCTCTCTCCGTTGTCTGTCAGCAACGGAGAGTGTGTGTGAAGTGTAATGTAACTGTGGAAGTTGAGAATAAAGAGGACTGATTCCGGAAGCCGTCTCAAGAAGGTTTATTACAGATCCATGCCAAGATAAATTCCCGGTATGGCCCTCCATTCTCCATGGAAGAGGGAAGTCATTGCTTGACCAGATGCCTACAAGAGCAGGGCCCGGCCACAAGCAGCTGGGCAGCAGTAGAAGTCGCAGCATTGCCATTGCAAGGTGTTGTTGCTGATGTTGTTGATGCTGTTGCTGCTATTCTTGTTGTAGTTGTTACTTCTGTTATTGTTGTTTCTGATGCTGTTTCTGTTCTTGTTTCTACTGTTGTTTTTGCTCCTGTTGTTGGTGCTTTTGCAGACATCCGTGATTAAACCAGGTTCCACAGTCTAGCAGTTTGACGGTCTCAGACCAATCAACAATAACTGCAAAAAAAATTCAGACAGCCGGAAATAACAAATTGTGTTTATTGTTCACATGATGTGAACGGCCAGATGGAATGAACCTCTGGAGAGTCTCACTGGCACATGCCATGCTCACTCTGCAGGGTGTTGCGCTGCATCCTTGTGCATGTCAAGATCGGCTCGGTGCCAACGTCTAGGAATGCCACCTTCTAATGCAGGGCGTTAGAAGCCACGCCTCATCTCTAGATAATGAGGCCTGCGTCGGGTGATCTCAAACGCACACATGGATATCGATCGATCCATCTCGTGACTCTGCATGTAACGCGATGACGTTATCGTCTGTGGTTCTCTTTCTCCAGCCAGGATTGCTGCCTCACACAGTCTCAATGGTTTCTCTTCGAGCTCTCCTCCCACTGCATCAATCCCCCTACTTCAATTCTCCGCCGTCCACTCCTCATGTTTTATTCACTTTCGTTGTTGTGTAGCATCGCACAGCGCGGGTTCCTGTGTGGACTCGTTCTCGTGACCACCTCACTCCCCTTGCCTTGACTTCTTGAATACAGCTGAGAAAAAAAGTATATTACAGTAATACCACTATTAACGAAGTACATGCATTCCATTACATCACTTCTCTGTGAGAAACTTCATTACCAGAGGTACATATTACATGGGAGGCATAGGGATGCGTTCCAGTACTTCAGAGAAGGGATCGGAGAACATAATTAAATTCGATCAAAAATAGGGTTAAATGTGACTGAAAACATTAAATCTGCTTAAAAAAAAGAAATCCAAATAAAAAATTCAGTAAACAAGAATACAATAAAATAACACTCACAATTTACTTCTATTGAATCTGCATTGTCATTTCCAAAGAGATGGATTTATGTTGCAGGTTCTGATCCAGAAAGGCCACGAGCACTACATGGCCGTTTGGCTTACATAATGGGGGTAATACAAAAAACACAATAACATTTTACGAACACAAGGAGCTCGAGCAATGGCTGGCAGGAGAGGGAAGACTTGCGAAGTGCACTGCTGATTGGGCCAAGTGATGGAGACTCGCAGAATAGCTCTTTAGTGATTGGCTGCTGATAATGTAAACAAATCCCACTCGGTTGTGTTTACAGGGCAAGCACATCATTGAACAGGTTACTCTTTTGAAACACTTTGCATAATTTCTTTAAATATTTTTCATCCAAATTTTAGCAAAAATATGGGGGAAAACGAGCTTTCCACGGGCGACTTCGTCATGATGGAGCTTTGTTCCCAGAGGCGTTGTTAACCGAGGTATTAATGGATTACTCTTGTTTACCCAGGAAGCCCCAGAGGCTCGTGACTTTTTCAGGAGGGTCCTGGCAAATTTTTTGCAGCATGTGGCAATGATCACCATGTATATAAAGCAATTTAGTCATTTGTGTTATTTTTCAAATTTAGGTCATGGTGCCAGCATACGATGGCCTCCTCTTGCGAATGAAGTCAGGGGATCTGTAAAGCTGGCCACACATGGTACTTTCACAGTTAATACACACAGCAGGAATAACCAGGATAGCCGCTGTTTTCAAACTGTGAACCTCTGCAACAGTGACGCATGTGCTGCCACTGGGGCCATGTTACCTCCATGTCAATGTACAGTATTTATTTGCTGTATTGCTGTCGAAGTGTGGGGCTGTTAACACAAAGCATCCATGCCCCTGAGACCTTTTGAATTGTATAAAGTACAGTGTTGCCTAATCTTCCACACCTCTCCCCTCTTTTCTCATCAGCTGTTAAGGGAAATCCCTGTCAGTTCAAGGATAGCGCCAGCAAATGCTTCGGGATGGACTATCTGCTGAACCAGGACAGCAACAACTACAGCAAAGGATGGCAAGATATTGACACCAATTCATCTTATATCCCTCAACCACAAGACAACTTCTGGAAGATCCAGGATATGCACTGGAACAGCGTGTCTGTCAAACTAGGTACAGCAAAGACAAAACACTTGCTGGGGATATAATGATGCAATGATTCATTGATTTCCCTCGCGATGCACGTATCTAGCAGTGCTTGTGAGCATCGATTATTTCCAATAAGTCCATTTGTATGGGACGCTGTCAGTGGTGAAATGGTCAGCATAAAGGACTTGTAACCCAGAAGTCACTGGTTTTAATCTCCCAGCGCAAATGCTCTCCATGCATCATTATGAATGAATACAACCACAGTCGATAGACAGGTCGTGAGGTGGAATAAAGTGTGGGTACTCCCACATCTTCCAAGATGTCTAGCCATCGAGGAAGATGAGGCCAGAAACTCTCTAAATAAGGCTGTCTAGAGGTTTCTTTGCGAGCTCTCTAGTAAAAACGTGAGCATTTAATTACATAGCTGCACATTTGCCTCTTACCTTATCATGGAGCTGTTGAGAGAATGACTCGATGATTTACAAAGACTGAAGCTTGACTAGAACTTTACAAGTCATCGACCAGACTAAATCTGGAATACCCTGCCACCAGACGTCTTAAAGGCACCCAGTGTCTCTTAATTCCGTGGTTTATGCAAAGTGGTTGCAATTTGCTTTGCTCAGTTTATGTTTTCCGCTGAGGGTGTGCCGGGTTTCATATGCCCCTGTACCATTCCCGTTCTATTATTATGTGCACTGATATATACTTTATTAAGGGTGACATTGGCATGTTTTTAAAGATTGATTGATTGACAGACTAAGACTGACTGACACAATCAATGCCCACCACATAAATGCTGGCCTCACCTCGTCGCTTGTTTGTGCCTCCTCTCCGTATCTCGCCCTGCTCCCCGGCGTCCAACCCACAGGCGAATTGAACACGTTCATCGGCAGCGGCTACATCGCCGATCTGGGACTGACATTCATGGAGGCGAGTGGCAACATGAGCTACCTCGAGCAGAACTCGTGGATGGACGCCCGCACCATGGGCCTCTATGCACAGTTCATCATCTACAACGCAAACGCCAACCTCTTCTGCCTTGTCGAGGTGCTGGTTGAATCCCTGTCGGCAGGTGAGGGGCATGATGGCTGGCGGAAAGACGTACATCGATGGGGTTCACGGGGGTTCCGTGCAGGTGGGAAGTGAGGGAGGGAGTAGCGAGCTCATGCCATGTTAAGAAATGTGTGTTGCGCCTTCCAAATGAAGAGATGAGGGGCTGCAGATTTATGATGGCGACAACTTGTTTATTTTTAAATTCTGTAAAACACAACATGTGTAGCACACTGTCCAGGCCTGAATCATCCACTTGGATGGTGCATATGTAGAGGTATTACGTAGAGGGGTGTAGCAAGCCGTTACGTTGGGGTGTCTACATCACTGTCCGTAGGTGGGGTGTCTACATCAACGTCCGCATACAGCCTCGCCTTCGGGGGGGCAGTTGGGTATATAAGGCAGTGCGCGAGAGAGCTCGAGAAGTCGTTGGAGCAGAAGAGCCAGTGAAAACTGAAGACCAGCTAGCTAGCCAGCCCTGGGACTACCCTGACTCGCTGCTCTTATAAGAGCCGAGCAGGGCAAGCCAGGGGCGACCTCAGAGCAGCGAGGTCTGTGTCCTTGTGAGGGCCAGGCTCGTGTGGCTGAGGGTCGGACCTGAGCCGAAGCTGGGCCAAGTCAGTTAGCCTCTACTAGGATGGTCTGGGTTAGAGGGGTGTAGGAGCTAACGGGGAAACGTTAGCCGAGGGACACTGCCTCGGATAGAACTGGGTGAAGGGGCCGATACCTCTTCGAGTGTTAGTCGTTACTCTGCTGTATTGGATGTAATTGTAATAAATACGTGTTGCCTCCGTCAACGTCTCCTACGCTACTTACGCCGTTACACATATATCAGGTTACGACACAAGTCACCTGCTGGCCAGAGTCAATGTTGACTGCCCGTGTAGATACACGTGTTGTTTAAACCTATGTCGAATAGGGTGTACCTTAAAAACAAACCCAACTCACACGATTGCTACAATAGCAGAGACGTGGAGGTTCCCCTTTCTATTGTGCCACATTGAAAAAGAGTAAAAATAAGAATAGGCTTCACCCTTTCTGGCAATAAAACAGGGTTGAAGATGTTTTAACACCAAATAGATGCCTATTTCAAGGCATCTAGTCTGCATTGACCACACATTCTTGTGGCAAAACATGCAACCAAACATGCTCTGTTATCTATGAGACCTTTTTTATAGTATCAAAATGCTCAACCCGGGCTATTAATATTTGATACTTGCATTGCCTTTTTACTGTTTGCCTTTTGGTGTTCTCTGGTCTAATACTGGTGAGGCAAAGCGATACAGAAGACCATCCCTAATTTTGGCCAATCATTTTCAAATACAATGCATATAGTATAAGAGCATGTTTGTTCGGCATGCTTTGCTACAAGTATGTGTGGTTAATGTAGACTTGATGCCTTGTACAAGGTATCTATTTGGTGTTTGAACATCTTAACACCTGTTTTATTGCTAGAAAGGGTAAAGTTTATTCATATTTTTTTCATACTTTTGATACTTGCAAAAAGGTCCCATAGATATAACTGCTCAACCCGAGCTATTAATACTTTGCAACTTGCATTGCCTTTGTACTTTTTCTTTTGGAATTCTCTGGGCTAACACTGGTGAGACAATGCCATAAAGAAGGCTGTCTCTGGTGTATGCCAATAAGTTTAAAATAAAATGCATATATTATCAAAGCATGTTTGTATGTTTTGCCACAAGTATGTGTGGTTAATGCAGACTTGATTCCTTGCAATAAGTGTCCATTTGGTCTTTGAACATCATAACACCTGTTTTATTGTCATGGGTATAGCCTCTTATTTTTTTACATAATTTTGATACTGGTAAAAAGTCCCATAGATATGAAGAAGAGTAATAGACAAAGTTCACGTCGCAGCGTACATCAAAAGAGACTCCATGGTTGTGTATCCCCTCATTACCCAGAGGAAACCCTAGAGGGCAGGTGAGAGCGCCCCCTATCCGCTAAATTAACCATCGTGTTCTAAAGAGAAGCCTGTAAGACCAGCGGTTCACCAACATTGATTCAAGCAAGCCTGACTGCTGATGAGACACTGTTGAAAACCAGTTCAGAGTTTGTCTTGAATCAATGCTATTTAAATTACGCACTCCCAGAAGGCCGTGCGGCCAATGGGTTGTGTACAACATACTTGGGTTAAGTTATTTTCAAATTTGCAGAACCGAATTGAATGTTATTGGTTTTCTTTGGGAGCAGTCATTTGTAACCGAGTTGAGACCATGAACTCTCTTTTAAAAGTAAATATTTATTTCTGGTGTTTCTTTCCTCTGCAGATGTGTTTCAGCCATCGTCACACCTGAAAGTTTTCCGTTTGTTTAATAACAGAACCTCGTACATCATCTTACACAACGTGGCCTATATCTTCTGCCTCATCATAAGCATGTACTTCCTCACGAGCGTCATCTTCAGCATCACGAAGGAGAAGTTCAAATACTTAAAAAACCCCATGAACGTGGCTGAGATCATGAACATCACCCTGATGATTGGAGCGGTTTCCCTCTTCTACCACCAGAGCACCATCTCAACTGAAAGCCTGGCAACCCTCACCAATAACACAGGTCAGCGGGATTACCGTGGCACGGAGTGTAGATAAAGGCACAGCCCTGCAGTTACTTACTCACCCCATGACTAATTATTGTAAACTTGCTAAATTAAAGAAGAAACTTGATTTGAAGCTTTCGTGACTGCAGGAATTGCTATTTGGTTCTTTCGGTAAAGTCACGTAGAAAGAAAATAAATTAAATAATAGAGTACGACTTTTCGATTGATAATTTTGCAATCATTGGAGATGATAATCAACCAGGCTATGCGTTAACTGTGTGTTAGCCGACTCTCTATGTCGCATTACATTACATTTCCAAAATATTTTCAAAATTTTGTTTTCTCAAACTATTTCTCTCTCTAACATTTACCAGGCTCTCATAGGGCCATTCGATCTTCTTTCCCTCGGTCACGTCGCGGTGGATTCATTGACATGCTAATTTCTCTGCTCCAGCAGCTGCTCCAGCAGACCCACCTCTTTCTCTGCCCAACCACACCCCACTCTCTCTATTTCAGGCCTTGACAAAGAGGAATTGGGTCTCTGTTGTGTCTATGTTGTATGTCTCTCTATGTGTGTCTGCTTGTGTGTCTGTCTGTGTATCTCCGTGTCTGTGTTTTGTCTCTCTCTCAAATTTAGTTCTACCTGATGACGGTTGCTTGTGTTGCAATCGAAACGTCGTATTCTGTTATTTAATTTATTTTCTTTTTACGTGACTTTACCGAAAGAACCAAATAGTAATTCAAGAAGCTTATTAACTCCAATCTATTACACCTTCAACCGTGCTGTTTGTTGCAGGCTATTTGATGTTTTGGTCCTTGGGGCCTGTACTTGGCAACTGTGATAAAAGAATGTTGCCTTCTTGTGATGTAACTGCACCATGACCGCCGTAGTGGTGATGTTTTTATTGCAACAAATTGGACGGGAACAGAACACGGCGAGAATTCGAATTCTACGTGACGAGACCATACGTAGGTGGGGAAGTTGGACTCGCTGCCCCAACCAAGTGGGGACCACGAGAAGGGGGGTGAATATTTATATTGAGGGGAGAAGGAGGGAGGGGAACGGTAACTAAAATACTGAGGGAAGATCAATGGCAGAGGGGGAGGGGAAGAGGGAAGTACAGGAAAACTCTATAAATGAAATAATATACACGCAGCATATGGGATAATGCATTAACCTCTCACGGCTCATAGATCCGCTCCCGCTTATTTACATCTGAGGGGCACTGCCTCTCTTTCCGCCCGTCCCTATCTCCTGACCTCTTTGCCCGCTCCCCTCATTTTAGACTGCGTAGGATGGGCGACCAACTGGTCTCAAACTCTCATTTCATACCTTTAGGTTTGTGGTTTAGTCCTCAACACCCGCTTGAACTAAAAGAGTGTTCTGCGACTGTTACCACAAGGGGGATGCGTGATATTTCTAGTTAACCAGTATGGTCTTCCTGGCTGTAATATTAAAGGTTTGAAGTAGAGTATGTTGGTGTTTCGGAAGGGCTTCCGGTTTCACGCCCCACAAAGTCGTTTCAACTGAAGGGGTAAGATTAGTGCCACAGATGCCATACAAAAAGTCTATGATCTCCTGGTCGAGTATTGCAACGTCTGAGCATAACCACAAGGCGTGAAGGTAAGACTGAACCGTACCCAGGGAACACCTGGGACAATCTGGGGAGACTTCCATGATTTTTTTCATTTGTCATAAGTGCCGTGTATAAATTTGAACTGAATGAGCCTCAGTGGCAGTGATCTTGGGCCATATTGTGGCTCGCCAGATTTGTGTCCAGTTCTGTGAGGGGACCTCATAGGACAGACACCGGTTCCAGAGATTATTTGTCACTGCCTAACAGGTGGTAGGCCTCGGCACTCCTAGCCAGTCTATGATTGGCTAAAGTGCTTCGCTTAGGTTCTTACCCGGGGCTTTCATAATGACATCTCTATTTTGCAGGTAGATGAAAAAACGAGGGCGAGAGATACAATAAACCATCGATTTTCTGGAAGCTTAGGGGGGAAATGGGTGCCAGATTTTCAAAAACGCTGGATAATCACCTAACTTTTAAAAAATAGCTTATTTTTTGCACATTCTTGTATAACATGTTTTTATGTGTTTGTATATATGTTTTTTGTGTTAAAAATTAGTTTACTATCAGAAATTGGCATAAATAAACATACATATCAACAAATATAATTATCCTACTGTAAAAAAAGTTACCGTATTTATTGTTCTCTACTTACTTGATAGAGGGTGTAAAATTCTACATTGCTCGTGAACGCAATTGAACAGATTGCTTTTAAGGTGTATCTAACATCTTGTTTTAGCCATGTGTTTGACGATTGCCGGACTGATGTAGCCTTTGACCGGTGCTCCGGCGAATACCAAATTATACACACACTTTTAATTTATTTTTTATTAATAATTATTAGTCATGACAAATGTATATACGTGCATTATTTAAATTGTTCTAGTTTTATGTAGTACACAATGTACGGTATATAATATTTGACACTCAAATCAAGCATAGCTAAATAAAATTAGCACGCACATGGTGCTAATTGCCGGACTGGTACACATCCTTTGGAGAAGTTTTTTGGCAATAGCTGGAATATATGCTGTTTTCGCCGGATCTGCCCAGGACCGCCAGATAATGTTGGAAGCCGGATAATTGCACGCCAGATAATCAGTGATCTACATGATTATATTTAGCCTGCACCTGATTAAAATACAGCACCCCACCATCTTTGTTCAAAAGATCCCCAACCATTTCCAAGCCAGACTCCTTTCAGCTAATCCACATTATTTCTTTCCCCCCTACTTTCAAAGTCGAGTTACTCCATAGCGTCAATCTTCTGTGTAGAGGACCAGGAAGGGAATACTCCTGTCCTTGCAAATCTCCAGCGTCGAGAAACCCTTGCCGAGGCAAGGGCAAACCCAACAAGGGAGCATTGAATTTCGATTTAAAGCTTTCGTGACTGCAGGGATTTATATTCTTGGTTCTTTTGGTGAAGTCATGTAGAAGGGAAATGATAAAATAATAAAAGTAAAACATAATAAAATTCTCACGACGTTTTGGCCACAACGCAAGCAGCCGTCCTCAGGTGAAGAACAGAGCTGTCAGAAAGACAGCGTCCTAATGAACACTGCTAAGCCTGGCAGCGTATTTTAAGCTGGGTGGGAGGAGCAGAGAGCCTTGAAAAAGGAGTTTACATATCAATAGAGGAATTTAGGATGTTGATGACATGCAGATATGGGGTTAGTCACTCCTTGCGGAATTTGTAGGCGGTGGGGGGTCTCGAAGTCATATTATGCTAGTGTATTATGTAGGATTAGCAGTAATAAAGGAAGGGACATTTTTTTTTTATTTTAAAGAACTGCAAATACCCTACTACCATACAATAAACCGATGTGAAAAAAATACATTTAAATTACATCAATATAATCATTGTACTCAATATACTCTCCATGCCACCAGCGCATGGGCAGGGGGGGAGGGGGACATTTTCCGGAAAAGCAATGCCAGTGATGAGGAGATCGTAACGCTGAGATATTTGATGTGGGATGGAGAACACTGAAAGGGCAACAAGCCCTCTGGGGGTTTGGAGGATACCAGTGATAGTGGCATTCGTTCTGACTTCATTACATTTTATTTATATCACGAAGTTTCCCCATACTCCCTCATCAGGGTCAGAATAACTGGGATTGAACGTAATAAGAACATTTCATAAAGATTGATTTTTTTTCTGCCATGCCAATACTTCCTCACGAGATACACTAGCTTTTAATACTTTCAGCAAATGGTGCCATGGTCAGGGTAAAAAGCAATGGTTAAAGAGGGCACCCCTGCCTTGTGCCTCTACCCAGTGCAAATATGTGGGAGGTTAGGCAATTCATGACCGCCGAGGCTGTAGGGTCCGCATATAGGAGTCTGCACATGTCGACGAATTTGGAGGAAAAACCAAATTTATCCAACACCTCCCTATTCAGGGTAAGGGCGTACGCAGCGAGGTTGTCCCTCATGGCTATCTCCACCACATGAACTAAAGTCCTGAAATTGTCTGTGGAATTTTTTGTTTTTAACAAACCCTGTCTGGGCTTTGCCATTGATCATTGGGAGGACTTTGTCCAATCTGATTGCAAGGATCTTCGCAAGCATTTTGTAGTCCGCATTCACAAATGGGCTTATAGCTACCTAGTGCATCCTCCAGGGTACTTGGCTTGTGAAGGACCGACATCCTAGCCTTGTTCATGTATTGGGTGAGACAGCCTGACTTCAAGGCTGCATTCAACGTTGTCCTTAACTGGGAGGTAAGGTGGACCCCCGCATTCCTATAGAGCTCCATCGGTATCCCTTAAGGGGCAGCTGCCTTCCCTAATGGGGATGAGGCCAAGGTTATCCAGAAATTTCTGAGGGGCAATGGGCCTGCCCAGCTCTGTGCTTTGGTCTGTACCCAAATTAGGGAGGACGGAGATTTAGAGGTGTTTAAGGATTCATAATAATATTTAAAATGTGCATTGACGTCCCTGGTTGTCGTTGCTGGGGGGTCCTTACTGCTTTGGATAGATGCAATGAAGGAACAATGCCGGCAGCAATCTAACAGTGGCAGTGAAAGGATCGTGGAAGGGCAGCCTGGCTCTCCTGAATAACAGGCGAGCTTCATCATTTAATAGCCTTTCAAGTTCCATTTTCGTACGATCTATTTATTTTAAAGTCCCTGGGGATTGCAAGGATTGAAACTGCTCATGAAGGCCAGCTTCTGCTGCCTTTCCTGGATCTTTTAAAATCCTTTATATTAAGTTCGCTTGCTTGCTTGCGTGCTTGCTTGCTTACGACCGTGCAAATCTTTCGGTCGTTTTTTAACCCACTTCCCGTGATCCAATCGAGCTGACATTTTCCACAGACTCGTTGTGCGAGACACAACGAGTCTGTGGAATTAATGTTCATGAAATTTTTTAAATTTTTTTTACACTTTTTAGGCCAAAAAAATGATTTTACATATATTCAAATAGAACTCATTCATGGCTTTGGCTGAACGTCACAGTATAAGAGCCCAGAGCGTAACCCCTCCACAGGCCGTGGCGGAGTAGCGCAGTTGGTAGCACCCTTGCTTCCCATGCCAAAGGTCGCGGGATCGATCCCCGCGTCCTCCACAGGCGAATATATTTTTAAATCCTTTATATTAAGTTCGCTTGCTTGCTTAGGACCGTGCAAATCTTTCGCTCGTTTTTTAACCCACTTCCCGTGATCCAATCGAGCTGACATTTTCCACACAGACTCGTTGTGTGTGACAATTAATTTTCGTGAAAAATAATTTCCAAAATTTTACACTGTTTAGGGAAAACAAATTAAATATTTAATTACCAATTGCTTAATACTGGCAGACAATCATCTGACCCATAGGTGGCAGCCATCTCAAGCCAGAGGACGAGAGGACTCTAGCCGCCACGCATATAAAGGATTTAGAGTGAAAAACTTTGTTGTTACGGGTTTACTTGTTAATTCTGTGAGCACCCTTCATCAGCGAGCCCCTGACATGCTTTGAGGGTGTCCCACATTATCTGGGGGGAGGGGTCCAAGGCAGAGTAGATATGGATACATTCTTCAATCTCTTTCTTCATTTCCTCAATTGTGTGTTCCTCATCCAGAAGCTGCCTGTCTAGGGACCAGACATTTATTGCTGCCTCGTCAGGGTCTAAGATGAGTTGGATCACTATCTGGGGCATGGTCGAACAGCTGCATGTTCCGGAACCGCGCTATGGAGGAGTATTCACCAGGGGAAGTCCGGCGACTGGTCTGGAAGCTCTGGAGATGCCGGATAGATGTAAAAAAAGGAGGGTGGCGCGAAAGAAGGGGACGGGTAGTCGATGACTGTCGGATAAGGGGAGACCACGTCCCAGGATGGGTGCGCCAATAGGAGGACCAGGCCCTCTCTGGAGCAGGTGCTGTCATGTAGAGGGGAGAGGGGGGGAGAACCAAAAGTGAGAGAAGGCACGGAAGTGGGTAAAAGGTAAAGTTGAGGGTGGTGGGAGGGTTGAGAGGCAGGGGGAGAGCGCAACCCCCTGCCACCCCACCACCCACCCCAGACTATGGCCAGGACGCCACACCAGCCTCCACCGTGCACTGGCAAACCCGGACAATGCTGGTGTAAATCTTGACTTAAAGCTTTCGTGACTGCAGGAATTGATATTCTTTGGGTCTTTCGGTAAAGTCACATAGAACAAAAAAATTAACAAAACACTACGAAGCTTCGATCACAACACAAGCAATCGTCATCAGGAGGAAAAAAGGAGGGGGAAAGCTGCTGAGGCAGGCTGTTTTATATGTTTGAAATGGGTGTAGCCCAAGGGTCGTAAACGAAGTGGGTGGGCTAGTGATGTTAAAGTGATAAATTTGCATGTTAATGTAAGATTGGAGGGCGACTTCCACGCCGAGGGCGCGGAGGTGGCTATTGCAATGTGAGAGATTAGCATGTTAATGTAAGATCGCAGAGCCGCTGCCACATCGAGGACGTGAGCAATGGTGGCTGTATTAGTGTATATATATCGAAATGTGATGTAATGCAACGCAGAGTTGGTCAGCATTACATTACATTTCGATATTTTACTAGGTTATTTAATTTTAGTGTGTCTTTCTCCTGATTTTCAAGCTTGCGTGCCGTGCCGCGTCGTCATGTTACTTGCAGCATCAAGTTGTCGTACCCTCATTGATATGCTAATTTTTTCTCTGCCCCCTCCCTCTCTCCGCCCCCGCCCCCCTCTCTATATATAAGGCCCCGTCACAGAAACGACCTCTCTCTTTGTGCCGATATGTGTTCTCTCTCTGTGTGTCCTTGTGAAGTCTGTCTGCTTGTATGTCTGTCTATAGTTTTTCTAGTTAGATTTTTGTTGCTATTTCTTTTATGCCTGATGATGATTGCTTGTGTTGCAATCGAAACGTCGTAATATGCTATTATTTAATTTATTATTTTATCTTTAGACGTGACTTAACCGAAAGAACCAAAGAATAATTCCTGCAGTCACGAAAGCTCCAAAATTAAGATTGAACCACTTCTACGGGGACGTTTTAAGCTTACCTTTTTTCTCTCTCTCTGGCTATTTGTTCTCTCTGCCTGTGTCCTCTCTTTGGAATTTTCACACTTAAATTCTAACTTAGCAATCTTTGAAATACGTAATCAACCGAGCTATGCGTTAATTGTGTGTTGACCGACTCTCTGTGTTGCATTACATTACATTTCGATATTTTACTAGGTTATTTAATTTTAGTGTGTCTTTCTCCTGATTTTCAAGCTTGCGTGCCGTGCCGCGTCGTCATCTTACTTGCAGCATCACGTTGTCGTCCACTCATTGATATGCTAACTTTTTTCTCTGACCCTCCCTCTCTCCGCCCCCGCCCCCCTCTCTATATTTAAGGCCCCATCACAGAAACGACCTCTCTCTTTGTACCGATATGTGTTCTCTCTCTGTGTGACCTTGTGATGTCTGTCTGCTTGTATGTCTGTCTATAGTTTTTCTAGTTGGATTTTTGTTGCTATTTCGTTTATGCCTGATGATGATTGCTTGTGTTGCAATCGAAACGTCGTAATATGCTATTATTTATTTTTTTATTTTATCTTTAGACGTGACTTAACCGAAAGAACCAAATAATAATTCCTGCAGTCACGAAAGCTCCAAAATAAGATTGAACCACTTCTACGGGGAAGTTTTAAGCTTGCATTTTTTCTCTATCTCTGGCTATTTGTTCGATTTGCCTGTGTCCTCTCTTTGGAATTTTCACACTTAAATTCTAACTTAGCAATCTTTGAAATACGTAATCAACCGGGCTATGCGTTAATTGTGTGTTGACCGACTCTCTGTGTTGCATTACATTACATTTCGATATTTTACTAGGTTATTTAATTTTTGTGTGTCTTTCTCCTGATTTTCAAGCTTGCGTGCCGTGCCGCGTCGTCATCTTACTTGCAGCATCACGTTGTCGTACACTCATTGATATGCTAATTTTTTCTCTGCCCCCTCCCTCTCTCCGCCCCCGCCCCCTCTTTATATTTAAGGCCCCGTCACAGGAACGACCTCTCTCTTTGTGCCGATATGTGTTCTCTCTCTGTGTGTCCTTGTGATGTCTGTCTGCTTGTATGTCTGTCTATAGTTTTTCTAGTTAGATTTTTGTTGCTATTTCTTTTATGACTGATGATGATTGCTTGTGTTGCAATCGAAACGTCGTATTATGCTATTATTTAATTTATTATTTTATCTTTAGACGTGACATAACCGAAAGAACCAAAGAATAATTCCTGCAGTCACGAAAGCTCCAAAATAAGATTGAACCACTTCTACGGGGAAGTTTTAAGCTTACCTTTTTTCTCTCTCTCTGGCTATTTGTTCCATTTGCCTGCGTCCTCTCTTTGGAATTTTCACACTTAAATTCTAACTTAGCAATCTTTGCCTGCGTCCTCTCTTTGGAATTTTCACACTTAAATTCTAACTTAGCAATCTTTGAAATACGTAATCAACCGGGCTATGCGTTAATTGTGTGTTGACCGACTCTCTGTGTTGCATTACATTACATTTCGATATTTTACTAGGTTAGTTAATTTTTGTGTGTCTTTCTCCTGATTTTCAAGCTTGCGTGCCGTGCCGCGTCGTCATCTTACTTGCAGCATCACGTTGTCGTACACTCATTGATATGCTATGTTTTTCTCTGCCCCCTCCCTCTCTCTGCCCCCGCCCCCCTCTCTATATTTAAGGCCCCGTCACAGAAACGACCTATCTCTTTGTGCCGATATGTATTCTCTCTCTGTGTGTCCTTGTGATGTCTGTCTGCTTGTATCTATGTCTATAGTTTTTCTAGTTAGATTTTTGTTGCTATTTCTTTTATGCCTGATGATGATTGCTTGTGTTGCAATCGAAACGTCATAATATGCTATTATTTAATTTATTATATTATCTTTAGACGTGACTTAACCGAAAGAACCAAAGAATTAACTGGGTTCTCAAGCGTAGTGTGTTTGCCTCAATTACACCTTCAATGGTGATATTTGTTGCTGGCCACGTGGAATTTTGGCTATTTAAATATATCTAAAAAAAACATTGTCGGTGGTGTTGGTGTTGTATTCACTGTCATCATTACCATTATCATCAGTGTCTTCATCAGGGCCATCGTAATGTCAGAATGATCACCGACATTATTGTTATTATCAATGTTAGTGTCTTCATCACTTTTATCATCATCACTGCCACTGCCAACACCTTTAGCACCAATTCCATTGTTGGTGCTGTTGTCAGTCATCACTGCCACTGTTTGTTGCTGGCTACTGGGCGTTTTGTGAGCCTGCTCAGCATCCATTAGTAAAGAAGACAAAAACACTTAGGGCTTAATTCCTCACTCGGTGTGTTCCGGAACACTGCTACGCTGGCTTTGAGTAAGGAGGCACTACCACTAGAGGTATTCCAATCTGTAATAACGCTATAGTATTTAACCTATAGTATTACCCTATATTCCCATAAACCTCTAATTCTGCAGTATCGTGAGGATAAATTAGGAACAGATGTATGTGGCATGCTGAAATAATTCTCAGAACAGCGTTCCAAACTTTTCCAGCTAATATTACGCACTGGTGGCATTGGTGCATTCCCTTTCTAACCTCACCATCTCATTCCACAGCCGTCTTCACCGACCTGTCATGGCCCGCATCGCTTGACAGGCTGTCCACGCAGTTCCTGGGCCTGCTCGTTTTCCTGGCGACGCTGCGGATCCTCCCGTTGTTCCACTACAACACTACCATGAGCGAGGCAGTCACGTCAGTGGTCCACTGTGCCCACAAGCTCTGCAGCTTCTCCCTTGTTTTCTTCGTGCTACTTGTCAGCTACAGCCTCATCTTCTGGAATGTGCTGGGCACACGGGTGGGCGCCTACAGGTCGTTCGGGAGGAGCGTGGGCTCGCTATTCGCTGCTCTGCTCGGCGCCCCGGTTTTCGCTGACCTCTACGCGGCCGGCGGGTACATGGCCGCCCTCCTCTACTTCAGCTTCATGTTCTTGTTCGCCGTGCTGCTGCTCAACATGCTGGTGGTTGTCATCGATGAGGTGTACACGCGCTTCAGGTGTGGGGGGGCGGAGGTATCACGCTGCAAATCGTTCTCGGTCTTCTTGAGGAAGGCCCTGCGGCCCATTACCGTGACTTACAATCAAGCCGGCTCCAAGCTCAGGCATGTGTTTGGACAGAGCAAAAAATAGTGGGGGGGGGGGAGTGAGTGTAATTGAGAAGTTCCACACAATATTTATCTGGGTACTCTGGTTTCCTCCTATAGAAACACACTCATAATTGGCTGAACCATCTTAATATATTAAAGGCAACAGAGCTTCGGTAGTTGTTGGTAATTCCAGCTCACCGCTTGGCTGCGTCCTTGCCGCTCGTCCGTTGTTCCCCAAGGCGCCTCTGAGTCGTCCTCTCTTCGAGAGCAAGTGGACACAGTGCGGCAGCAGCGCAGCCGCACTGTGGATACCGAATTACTAGGGGGGAGACTCCTAGCATTTGTGGGGAGTGTGCAACAAACTACAAATAATTCCATAATACATAATTACTAAAACAATCCGATCATTTAATGTAATTACCACCAAGCATATTTAATGAATACTTCGTTTGTTTGTCAAGCCACTTGTCCTGGTGAGGGTCGCGGCAGCAGAATATTGGTAGGGCGGTCCACATCTCCCTTTCTCTGGTGACAGACTCTAGCTCTTCCTGGGGAATTCACAGGCGTTCCCAGGCCAGCCGAGCGACATAGTCCCACTGGCATATCCTGGGCCGGCCCCGGGGCCTTCGCCCAGTGGGACGTGCCCGGTAGAGTTCCATGGGGAGTCTATCGGGGGGCATCTTTACAAGGTGCCTGAACTACATCAACTGGCTCCTCTTGATCCAGAGGAGGAGCAGCTCGACTCTGAGGCTCTCCCGGATTACCGAGCTCCTCGCCCGACCACGGAGAGTGAGCCCGGCAACCCTGTGAAGAAAGCTCATTTCGGCCCCTTGTACCCGTGATCTCATCTTTTTGCTCATTACCCAAAGCTCATAACCGTAGATGAGGGTGGAAATCTAGATAGACCTGTAAACCAAGCGCTTTGTTCGAGAATACAGCTACCGCTTCAATACCACGGAACGATAGTGCCTGGAACACTGCGGATGCCGTACCGATCCGTCGGCCGATATCCCGCTCCCACTCACCATCACTTGCGAAAGAGACCCTGAGGTACTTAAACTCTTCCACTAAAGGCAGCTGTTCCCGCCTCGCCTGGAGAGAGCAATCCACCATCGCCCTGGGGTAAACTATGACCTCAGATATGGAGGTGCTGATCCTCATCCCAGCCGTTTCACACTCGGCATCAAGCTGTTCAAGTGCATGCTCGAGATTGTTGAGGCAAAGAGGACAACGTAATTTGCAAAAGCAGCGATGCCACCTCTATGCCCCCATACTGGATAATCTCCATACCTCGGCTGCGCCTTGATATCCTGTCCATGAAAATCACAAACATGAGTGGAGACAAGACGCACCCTTGGCGGACTCCAACACCCACAGTGAATTAATTTTATTTAACACCAGTAATACAGATACAGCTCTCACTCCGAGAATAGAGGAACCGGATAGTGCACAAAAGCAGCACCGGTACATCATATTCTCCCACAAGACATATGCTTTCTCCAAGTCTCCAAAACAGAGGTAGGCTGGAGAAGCACACTCCCATGACCCCTCAAATATCTGTGAGAGGGAAAATAGCTGGTCCATTGTTCCACGACCATGACAACATTCACATTGTTGCTCCTGAATCTGAGGCACGACCACCAGATAAGCATGGCATGTTTATTAAAAGCAAAAGAATTCCCCTTCACTTGAAAACAACATCAAATATTCATATAATTTATGTGGCTGCGACAAATGTAGTGTTGCCTCATGAGGATATTGAGAGATTCACGCCGATTTATTTAATCAGCCACAAGAGCTTCTCTGAAATTCAACAGTACTTTACAAGGACCCTGCTTTGGGTATTGAACTCAAATGTATGCCTCACTATCGTTTTCTGCCTCCTGTTGTATATGTCGGGTCTTGAAAAATTTATAAAAAGAATTCAAATAAAATGAAAATTGGAAACATGTGTAATTATCCGAAATTATGCTAGGTTATGTAATTGTGCGCAAAATATATGCTTATTAGGGTGGTGTAATCGTATTAGTTATTCAAATGTATGCGATTATGCTAATGTATGCAGTTATGATCACTTGGCTTAGCTTCGTTGTCTATGGCCGTATTATCAATCGGGATAATACAATTATTCTCGCTTTAACATTTACTGATTATGTCTTAGTGTGTTTATGTCAGGTCTCCAAATTCAAATCTACAGGATACAGTTCTTATAATTAAGATTATTATGCATCAACTTAGGAAGGCACCACTCAGATACTTCTGTGTTAAGCAACTTTAATTTCAAAACAAAAACACAACACTCTAATATGCGAACTCTTATGCTTGGAATTGTCAACACAGTACTCCTGGAGATGTTCTGCTCATTGATCCCTACATTTAACCCTCAATGATTACGTTGTTAAACTGGGTAGCAGAACAGTCGAATAATTCCTCAGAGTAACGTCCTTAAAAATGCATGCTACGATATTCATACGAACGGCAATAAAGAACCATATCCCGAAGGCAAAAGTATATGTCAATGAATCCATCGGTGATATTATACATTAAACGAAATTTCTTGGAACAATGGTGTGCGGAAGTGTGCCTGCTTCAGCAGATGCTTATCAATTGGCTAAGGCTTCAATAAATTCGCTGGCAAGATTCGGTGATCAAAAGAAAGATTTTAACACAATATTCTCCCTGTGAGCATGTAGATTCGTAACGTAGGTTTCAAATGTTTAGTTTGCATCAATTAATTCATTGGTAATATTTATGCAATTAAAAAGAAAAATAACCACTTCTTCTTCCTAGCGTTGTTCCCGCTGTGGCGCAGGGTCCGCTTTTCGGCATTGTCTTCTCTATTTGGCTCGGTCCAGGGCATCTTCAGGGGATGCGTTGACCGTCTTCATGTCTTCCTTTATTCGGTCCATCCATCGCTTCTTCGGACGTCCGCGTGGACGGCGGCCCTCTGGCTCAATACGCACAGCAGTCTTTGCCACTGATGACTCTTCACTTCGCATCACATGGCCGTACCACCGAAGCCTTGCCTCAAGCATCTTGTCCGCAATGGGGGCCACACCAAGTCGCTTCCGAATGTCTTCGTTCCTGACACGATCCCATCAAGTGAGCCCGAGGCTCCATCTGAGCATCCTCATCTCCATGGTGTGGAGAGCTTGTTCGTGTACAGTTGTGGCTGGCCAGCACTCGGATCCATAGAGAAAAATAACCACTAAATACTTATAAACGACCGTATCCACGTAACTCAATGGGCAGCAATGTTCTTCGTTATCAGCTAATAGTTGACGCATTCTTATCATTAGTCTTCTTGTTATTAGTCCGGGTATGTGTTTCATGTGTTTGTGGTGGTTTGTTTCCTTGATCCTTATTATTAGTCCGGGTAGGTTTATGTGTGTGTGGTTTGGTCTCCTTGATCAATTCTTCGCGTCAGGCAGACGCCGGGCGATGCGTTGGTAGTGTGTGAGTGTGGGCGTGTCATACGAACAGCTTCCTCGCTCGTTCTCTTTGAGGCAGAAGCTGGAGCTGCTGAAGGCGCTCGTAGCACTCGCCGCTTGTCCGCTGGCAGCTGATACCCTTGCTCGGTGGCGCTCGGTGGCGCTGCTGCGTACTCTCTCTCCTGCTCCGTGCTCTCTCTGGCGGTGCACGATTGCGCGTGCAGCTGCCGGGTGGGAGCTGGCACTCAGTGTAGAGTGACTTTGAGCGATACTTCTTCTGTCAGCGCTGAACTCGTACTGGGTGACCCGTCGCTACTCAACAAGCCTCGCCATCCTTGGTTGATTGCAGAGCCCTTCTGTGTTGTGTAGTCTTCTGTAGCTGGTGGTGGTCTTCTGTCGCTGGCTGGAGGTCTTCTGTCGCTGGCTGGAGTTTCGTGGCTTCTGCTGATGCAGCTCGTTGACGATGTGCCAGTCACGGGGGCAGCTTCTCGGAGCCTGCTGATCGCAGCCCTGCTGGCTTGTGGGAGCTGGCACTCACTCTCAAAACTTGTAAATTCTATTCGCACACCTCTTAAACAACTCTGATAGCTTAGTACAAAACAACTTATCGCAATCCTCGATTCTTGAAGCGACTCAAAACATCAGGATAAATGTAGAATAAAACTTTCAGCGATACTCTGTCGGTTCATGCCGAACTCAGCTCTTAACAACACATTATCCCTTCTCTCTGCGAGACACGACACCCATGGTTGATCTCGAGGCCATGCCCCAGAGCCTGCCCCTTTGCAAGACTCTGTGTCGCTTGTCGTAGTAGCAATGTATGGGTCGTGTCTTTGGTTATATGTGAAAATTATCTCTCCTCGGCTCGCCTTCTCACAAAGGACCAGAACTTCCTATGATTTCGCTCTTTGCTGTGGGGGGGGGGGGGGGAGTTGTACGTGTGCCCATGTGTGTGTGTGGGCGTTCTTATTTTATTGAAGTAATATAAGTTTCATCAAAGCCTGGTTCCTGTCGCCTTCCTCGAGCCATCCCGCCATCAATGGAAACAGCTCCCGGTGGGTGTGACATTCTCTTTTGCCTTTCACATAGGGGGTGTTGTGGCTTTGAAGTCGTGTCCTGTTGTACTGTTTGGAAGTTAAAAATATGATTTTATCTTTTATAGCTTGATGTCGTACCACTTTTGTAGTTCTGATTCTGTAAGTGACTCAATATATGTTTGTAGCGGTGTTTACAGTACTTCCATCGTTCTTTGGAATCTTTCATGGTGTTTGATTTCTTTTTAATGGGAGATGCCCTCTGCATGCGTATGCTAATTTCCTATCACGTGCTGCTGGGATACAAAGGCGGTTGGGAGGCTCTCCCTTTATGAGATGCATTTAATCTTGGTCCTGTGTGGTTGGCCTATTTCGCCTCATTCCTCCTAGATGACCCTTGGTCTGATACTTCATAATTATTATTTGGTTTATGTTTATTCAAGATTTGTGATTTATCATTATTATTACCACGTATATTCCGAGGGTTTTATGAACTTTTGTTGTCTGTCTGTATCCAGGGATTTGTGCTATTTTACTTGAGTTTTATTTTGATGTCCTGAGGTTAGATGTAACTAAGTTTTCACTTAAGCTTTCTTGACTGATGGAATTCATATTCCTTGGTTTTTGGTAAGGTCACGTAGATAGGAAGATACAACAAGAAACAATATGTGAGGTGAATGTGAGTAAAATAAGGTAATTAATAAATCAAGGCCACCAATGTGACTGCAGTCTGGTTTTTAATCTGGGTGAGTGTCTTGGCAGACTATGACATCGACTTAATCTTTGTCGCTAAGTTCTGAAATTTTCACCGTTGTATTAAGGGAAACGAAAAATTAAAAAAATATATATCGTGGTGCCTACTGTCTGTATTGTTTTGATGGGGGCTTTTGAAGTCCTGATGAGATTTTCCAGAATCTCATTAGCAAAACCCCCTCTCCCTTTTCTTTTGTTTTTGGTTTTTTTATTACCTTTATTGGCTTATCTCCGTTGCGTGGTCGGTGTGAAGGGCAGCTGCTGTGGGGGGGGGGGGTTGTGCCTCACCCTTTCATGTCCCATGCTGGCCCCGATCAATTATAAAAACAAAATATTGGAAGAATTATTCTTAACATTAATCATGGAAAAAGGCCTATATATACAACACTCCACATATAAATACAAGTAGATTTTAGTCCATTGCCCTATCGAATTTCCAGAACATATCATCAAGCAGCATGTATTTAAGTTAGAAAATTGTTGACTGATTTCAACACTGGACCTCATCAGTAAAGTCATGCTGCTGGATGTACCTGGTGCCATTGCTATTTTTAGCTGATAATAATATATATGTCACATATTTAGGATATGTATCGTTTCATCTATTGAAATGGTTGTGTTTTCCACATACTACTTTTGAAAATATATTTAACAACAATAAAATTACCAAATAATCATAATCGACATTGTTGCTTTTTGGATAATTGTTGTCTTGTGTTGTTCCTATCATAATAACACAGTGAGAAGAGAACGACGTGGTAAGCCAAGATAATTCCTAGAGCGGCGGGGAATATTTTGATCTGAATCAGGGCCTCTTGTGCAGCAAGTGTGATGCCGCTGCCGCGAAGCCACTCTGCGGGCGCCCCATCTAAGACCTCGCCACCACCAAGCGACGGGGCCGACACTGCTTCCCCCTCACTCACACATTTCCCCCCCATAGAGCTCCGAGGGGAGGTCACCTGGCCGACAGGTTTTTACCCAGAAGCCCTCTCATAGGGATAATCTTCACGGTTTCCTGTGGCCAGGGAATTGGGCGATTTCCCCCGATGCTAACTCGCACCGCAGCGCTGTGACTTGGGTTGAGATCACATGGTCACGGCGGGGCTGCCCAGCCACCGCGGTTAACACACACACCCCCACACACGAATCAGCAGGCAGGTAGGGGGGTGGAGCCACGAACGGCGGGAAACCAGGGTGGGCGTCTGATTGGCAGGACGAATGTGCTTGTACATGGCCGCCGGCGCAGCAGCCAGCGGCGGTCCCTTTGATATGGAAACCGGGATGTAGGCGGCGATGAGAGCGCCGAATGCTGCGGCGCAAGACGAGCAATCTGATGGTCGAGTAGGCCCTCGGATTAGCGACGGCTTTTCTTTGATGTGGGTAAACAATAAAAGGGGGACGCAGAAAGGGGAAAGGTCTCTTGCTTCTCGAGTCAGCCACCGGGGCAGTCGTCTCTCCAGTTCGGCCACTTGAACGTCCGTGTGACGAGTCGAAGTGCTGCGAGGACAGGCGCACCGGAGCGTGGAACCATGAGTAAGAGAGAAAGAGAGCTGGTATTGAGCGTAAGAGCCAAAGAAGTTTTAGTCACAACAGACCAATGGGAGATAATTTTAATCCTGCTTTGCCAATTCCGATTAATTCAGGAGAGTGGCTCACAGTCGGCCGGTAATAAATAGTTAATAACTTACCACAGTCTCGTGTGGATTCTACGAGTGTGTTGAAAGTGAATTTTGGTGTGTGTGCGCTCGCTTTAACGTGTGTGGCTGGGTGCACCGCGTCCCGGTGGAAGAAACGCGCCCGCAGGACTCCTCGAGGGCACGTCTCGTCCTGTGGCCCCTACCCTCCACGCTGCGCATAAGCGTGAACGACGGGTTAACGCGCGGATGTGACCCTCTTTTAGGTTATCCTTACGTTGCGCTGCATTAACTGCTTAGCGTGTACCCACGGTGAGCAAGGGCAGACTCGCAAGGGCACACGTGGGAGAATTCATACGGCTTTGGTTTAGTGTGTGCCCACGGGGGGGGGGGGGTGCTAAAAGCGCGTGGTGCTGTGTGTGTGCGCTCGTAACGTGGGTGGTCGGTGTTTCCGTGGGTACACGCTCCGTTCTGTGGCTGGGGATACTCGTGCTGCGTGAGGGCTCACACCCACCATAAACACCTGTCCCACGGCCCTTTAAACGAGCGCTATCACCCGCTCACGGCGGCCGCGCGTATGCGAGCAACGCCACTGCCCTCCGACCTCCGACCCCCAGCTGCCGTGCTATTTTTATAGTGTGCACGGGGTTGAGCAGTAGCGTGCGGGTAGTTATTACCAATGTTTGAGGGAAGGCACGCGGAGGGTGTTTGAATGACCAAGGTGGCCAAGGGGCCAGCCGAGAGTTATGTCTCACAGAGAGGAATCGGGGGGCAGTAGCCCCTACAAATTGGTGTCAGAAGCGAAACGATCCCCCGCACCTCCAAGGGAAAGAGGCGCTTCACCCCACGCTAAGGTAAGACATGTATTCACCGGGCGAGGGCTTCCTTCATAGAAATCGTTCGCCCGCAGCATGACGTGTGCTAAAGATATTAATGGCTGGACGGACATGCAGGCGTTACAGCAGCTTAATATGCATTTGGATGGGCGGGCAGCCGACTTTGTGGAAGCTTTACCCGCAAGCACACAAACACAGTGGGGGGGAAGGAATACGCCAGCTCGACCTGTGCTTCGGCGTGCGTAATGAGGAGGAGGCGCAGGCGGCTTTAGAGGCGCGCCGGCCCCAACCCGGCGAAGACTTTCGCAATTATGCCGAGGACGTGCGCTCGCTAACACAGATCGCACACCCGGGGTACGCGACAGAGATAATTGAGGATCTCGCCGCCCAGAAGGTCCAGCAGTATTTGGCTCGCACCTCGTGGTGGCAGCCCAATGTAGACTGTGCACGCCTTCCGTTTGACATCCTTGTCGAGCGCGCGAGTGCATGCGAGAGACTCTCCAGTGAGCGCACGCAGTTCCGAGGGTCGGGACGAGAGTGTGCCATCGCGAGCCTGCTCCCAGACGAGGAAGAGGAGGAGGAAGAGCTCGCCAGCGCGATAAGGGGTGGAAAAGGGAACCCCCGGGAGCCCATGAGACAGCACCGGGATGGGTGGCCGGGTTACAGACCTGCATAGGGGACATAGCTGGCAAAGTGTCCCACGTACACGAGGAAGCAAACCGAAATATGAAGACCATCCAGTCCGAGATGGGTGAGCTACACTCCACGGTAGGGGGGCTAACCAGACGGGTGTCTCAATTAGAGGCAGCGCTCGAACAAACGCGCACTGGGAGGGGAAGGGGGGGTGAGCGAGGGGCCTCCCATGGAGCCGCCACCCTCCTCCGGCCATGTCATATATGCGACCATCGGGGCCACCGCATGAGGGACTGTCCCCAGATCGCCCGAGCGAGACAAGAGCTAAGGTCAAACAATAAGGCCTCCCTAGAGAGGGGACCACCGAAGGGTGCAATCGACGTGGTCCCAACACAAATAAGCTGTAATCATAATGGCGAGCGAGTGACCCCCACGCAGATTCCGGCAACGACACCAAGGAACGCGGCGACTGCTGGTGACTAGCTACGGGAGCTGGTGGCGGGAATCACGGGGGCTATGTCGCTGGTGGAAGGACGGGTCAACGGGCGGTGTACCCAAATCCTGCTGGACACGGGGACGGTGGCCTCACTCGTGAGCGCGGCGCACTGCAGCATGATCGGGGTCGATGTGAGCCGCCTGCAGGCCCCGGACCGGGGGCTGCACATGGCGAGTGGAGCCGGAATGGGGCTACTGGGGAGGGCCACCCTGGAGGTCCGCATAGGACGCCAGGTGTGCACCCAGGAGTTCTACGTCTCGAGTGTGTTGTGCCACGAGTGTATCGCAAGTACCGACCTCCTGGAAAAGCTGGAGAGCAGCGGGGAGTGGATTCCGTTCCTGGGACGAGAGCCGAATCGCCCCCTCTTCGCACCCGTGGCCGCTACCCTGGTGACGGCCGTCACCATCGGGCCACTCGCCGAGATTCTGGTGCCAGTGACAACACCCTCCGCTGACCCCACGCACCGACCATCGGGTGAGGTAATGCTAACCCCCCACCTGGGAGTTGGCAAAACGGTACGGGGTGGTGGGTTCAGCCACGTTGGTGAACGCAGATGGGGGCCGATTGTTTATGCGGGTGTTTAACCCTCACAGTACCCCAGCAATACTGCCACAGCGCACTACAATAGCCACCGTGCACCCCCTGCACGCGTGCCACTCTGACGACTCAATGTTTGCACTCTGGGCTGAGGACCCCGGTCGCCCCGAGGGCGACCAGGACCTGGCCTGGCGAGTCGGCCCGACTCCCCGAGCTGAGGTCGTTCCCATGCTCGACGCGTTACACGTACCTTGGGCAGATTTATCTAAGGGGGAGGCCAATTAGCTGCGCGGGTTACTGCGGGAGTATGCTGACGTGTTCAGTGAACACGACTCGGACGTGGTTCAGACAGACCTTGTTAAGCACCAAATTGACACCGGTGCAGCCCGACCCATCAAACTCCCCGCGTACCGAGTGGGCGCACCCGAACGAGCCCAGATCAAAGAAGCGGCCGGGGACATGCTCCGCGATAACATAATCCAGCCCTCGGCGAGCCCCTGGTCAGCCCCGGTGGTACTAGTAACGAAAAAAGATGGGTCAACCCGGTTTTGCGTCGATTACCGCAAATTGAACGCGGTCACCCTCGGCGATGCCTTTTCCATACCCCGCATCGACGGCACCTTTGACAGCCTCGTCGGAGCGCGGTATTTTTCCACCCTCGATCTGGCAGGTGGAGATGGCGGAAGAAGATCGGCCAAAAACCGCATTCACCACCCCGATGGGACTATTCGAGTTTCGAGTACTCCCGTTCGGGCTCACCAACGCGCCCGCGACGTTCCAGCGGCTGATGGAGCTGGTGATGCGAGGCTTGCAGTGGGAACAGTGCCTGATTTACCTGGATGATGTGATAGTGTTCAGTAGATCTCTGTCTGAGCACTGGTCCAGGTTATGGGAGGTGTTCCAGCAACTACGAGCGGCCCATCTCAAGCTCAAGATGCGTAAGTGTCACCTTGCACAGCGCGAGGTGGGGTACCTCGGACACCACGTCAGCGAGGCAGGGGTGCGCACCGATCCGGAGAAGGTACGCACCATAGTGGATTGGCCACGGCCAAGGAACCTGATGGAGATCAGATCATTCTTGGGGCTTGCCACCTATTATCGTCGATTTGTAAAGGGATTCAGCGAAATTGCACGCCCCCTCACCCAACTCACTTCCCCTAAGAACCCCTATCAGTGGACGGAGGCCTGCCAGACCACCTCACCCAGGTTGGTGCTGGGTCAATCTGGCATGATGAATATATTCCAACCAAAAATAATACTGTAAAATAAATTGCCACTGTTAAATCAGTGCTTCGAAAAAGGACAATTATGACGCCATACATTTCGTAGTTAATTATATTTCATGCAACTTACTGCACGTGCATCGCTTCATGCACACAGGAGGTTATCGAGGTGGCCAGCGCACAAGACTCACCCCAAATATACTCCCTGTGGAGCTCCCTCTAATGGAGGCCCTTCCACCAGAAATTGCAGGACTGCTCCTTTACCTCTAATTACCTTTAACTACTCGATCCAGATGGCGTTATGCTTGGGGGCCGTCCATAGAGGTGACGTCACATTTCTCAAACCCCCCCCCCTTCGCCACACGACTTCACAAATGTCTGACGCCCCCCCCCCTCCTAGGTGCGTGACGTCATTAATGGACGGCCCTCTATCATGGAGACATAGTAAGGAGAGAAGGACGTGGCAAGACAAGGTAATTCCCAGAGCAGCAGAGATTATATTTTTGCCCTGATCAGTGAGCAGGTGCTCTGGGGCGCCTTTATCAAGGACGGATCCCTGCAGGAAAGCCTCGGCGATTGACCCCGCAGATGAGTCCACCAGTGGCCATGCCATAGGCCACCGAGTGAGGTACTCGACCCCTATGAGCAAATATTTGTGACCCCTCGGGGTGATGGGGAACGGACCCAATATATCTAGGGCAGCAATTTAATTAACACGGGAGACTTGTATCGATTTTAACTGCACCCGATATGGTTGCGCAGGCGCCTTCCGCCGCGCGCACTCGTGGCAGGACTTAATTAATTGATGAACGTCGTTTTGCATACCCGGCCAATAAAAATATTTGCACAAGGTCAGCGCGGTTTTCTTCTCACCCAAATGCATCAGCTTCTCGTGCGTGCCATGAATGAGCTTGCTCCTCAAACACAACGGAACAACAATACAGAATTTTTGCAGTACGACGTCCCACCGCACGGGGAGATCATCGACAAGCTGAAGGAAGGGGTGATCCTCCGACCCTCTAGAGCAGGAGGCCCGAAGCCTCATTCTGGACAAGGAGGAATCGTCCACCTGTAGGTGCTTCCAACGAGCCAGTGACAACCCCAATATGCCGGACCCCTCGGCGAGGACCCCATCAACTGGGTCCGAATCGGCTGCGGCGGCCATAGCCGGAACGCCCTGCAGCGGTGAACCACAATGCAGTGAACCATCAGTACACCTGCATGAGCCTGACGGCTGAAGCAATCGCGATAAAGCATCCGCGTTGACATGACACGTCCCCTTTCTGTGTTGGACCATAAAAGAATATCCCTGCAGGATTTCGAGCTAACGGGCCATCTGGCCCGAGGGCTGTTCAGCCCGCAAGGAGTATTTCATCACCGCGTGGTCAGTGCGGACCAAGAAATCCCTGCCGTACAAGAACTGTCGGTACAGCTGAACGAAGTGCACAATGGCCAGCGGCTCCCTGCGAGTCACACAATATATTTGCTCTGCCGGGGACAACACGCGGCTGCCGTACGCCACAACCCTTTCAACCCCGTCGATATTTTGCGACAAGATGGCGCCTATGCCAGTGTCACTGGCATCTGTGTCGACAATAAACATCTTGGTGAAATCTGGATATCTGAGCGGCAGGGCGTCTGCTAATGCGTCCCGAAGCATCTCAAACAAACGCTGTTCCTCATCACCCCAGAGGAACTTCTTACCCTTAGCGGTCAATGTATGCAGTGGCCTCGCAATTGTGGCAAAATCTTTGACAAAACGGCGGTAATACGACGCAAAACCCACGAAGCTACGCACTTCCGACACCATTTTCGGCACTGGCCACGTGCGTACACAGCTCGTTTTGTCCAGATCAGTGGCGACTCCTGATGCGCTAACAACGTGACCCAAATATTTAACAAACGTCCTTAGCAAATGGCACTTTTGGGGTTTAAATTTCAAGTTTGCGTCCCACATCCAGCCAAACACAGCACGCAATCGCTGCAAATGCCCGTCAAAATCTTTGCTGAACACAATGACATCGTCAAGATATAACAAACGTGACTCCCACTGCAATCCAGACAATACGAGTTCCATTAACCATTGGAAGTTGGCCTGCACGGTGTGTAGCCCCATTGGGAACAAGTTGAAATGGAACAATACCTGTGGTGTTCGGAAGGCAGTTTTCAGATTAGACTCTTCATCCATGGGCAATTGCCAAAAGCCCAACAAGAGGTCGAGGGTCGAGAAAAATGTTGTGCTGGACAGGGCGTCCAATGAGTCATCAATGCATGGAAGCGGGTACGCATCGACAACTGAAATCTTATTGAGTTTGCGATAATCGACGCAAAATCGTAGGGACCCGTCACGTTTTTTAACGAGTACGATGGGAGCCCCCCACGGGTTGGAGAAAGGAGAAACGATCTCCTGTTCTAACATTTTATCCACAGTTTGCCAAATACAATCCTTCTCAAGCGGACTCATATGATGGGAATTTAGACGAATCGGGGGTGCATCCCTAGTCTGTATGTGATGCCACAACAGGGATGTATGACCAACATAATATTTCCCCTAACTGAAAACATCCCTTAATTCCAAAAACAGTTTGTGGAGACGCTACCGCTGCTCGGGTGTCAGATCGTGGTTTTTCTCATACAAATCCCGCAACCAATCCGGTTCCTCGTCATACCACGGCAATGCATCCCCCTCACTTGCTGACAAGCACACCTCCATGTACAAATTCGGCGCCGCCGTCGCATGCGCTAATATAGTCCCCTCTTGAATGACAACGGGCTCGTGCCCCTTATTGGCAATCTGCATGAACGGGTCGCAATTTGCTGGCACCATTGTCAAAGCCCCATCCAAGGAGGGTGTCCGTGACACAGCGTTCGAAGGTGTTAGCAATATTCCCTCCAGCAGGATTAACAAAGGCAGGCCCTTTTTCAAGTGCAGCGGCACGAGCATCTGCGTTGCAGGTAGAACGCGCACCGTGCGACTAACCACAGCCTGCACCATGGCGTTTGCTGCCGTGAATTTAGATGGAGTCCCCAAAAATGTAAGACATTTTTCAGATGGCAATTCCAAACCACCTTTCTCTATGGAGATTTTGAGCGGCATTCCTTGCAAAAAATCCGTGCCTAACAAACACGGTACAGCCAGGGCAGTGGAAACCAAAATGTACCCTGTCACACACACCTCCCCGATCTGAATTGTTGCGAGCATGCGGCCTAAAATTCCCAGACTACCCCATTTGCCGCTATACATGGCCCATTAACCGGTTCCAGGGCCTGGGGCGAGGTTGGCAACGAGCGAAAAGTTTGCAAAAAGATGAGAGTCGATGAAGCCCCTGTATCGACAATGACTCTGACCTCCATCCCTTGAACAAGTGCCATCACATCTGACGAACCTGGCGCGGCACCCAAAATACGATGTACTAACGTGCCCCATACAACATTGCTGTGCGACCCGTACAAATGAGTGGTTACAGGGTGAGGCAGCGTGGATGGGTGATGTGGAGGAAACGGCCTTGTATTGAATGTGTCGCGACTTGCCTGTGAACCTCGGAACGGGGGAAATCCATGGTTGTAGTTGCCCAGCGCCCTTGAAAAAGCACCCTTGCATCGCCAGCAGTCGCGGGCGAGGTGTCCTCTCCACCCGCACTCGTAGCTCGCACGCTGCGCGCCACCTCCATACATCTCGGGGCGACAGTGCAGGCTCGCAAGCGGCATTCCAGCCACTGCTGCAACCGGCCGCAGCTCCTCCAGCTCCACTGGGCACCTAGCCGCGCCGGTGCACACGGCCAGAGCCTGTGCCACCACCGCCATCGGTTCATCGCAGAGATCCAGGTTAGTTTGAATGTTCCTGGCTATCTGCAAAGACGACATGTTGTCGTCGCTGTTGCTGGGAAGCTAAAGGACGACCCGCAGCTCCTTTGCCATCAGCAACAGCTTCTCCTGGGCCAGAGAGTCAAGAGTGCCTTGGTCCATCGCCGGGTAAGCCGCCTGGCCGAGGGCCAACAGTGCGCTGCGGTAAGCGAGGGGAGATTCCATGTCCTCCCACTTCCTTAACTGAAATTTTCACTTGGCAACTGACCGTGGCTCGTATATGTCTTGCATTTCCGCAAATGCCCCTGCCAGCGATGAGCGGTCATTAGCAGGGATGCTGTAGAACGCTGCCAGCGCGTCGTCATCCAAGGCCGTCGGCAGGGTCCATAGCGCGTCGCTCTCCGCCCAGTCGAGCGATTGATACGCCGCTCGGAAGCGCCGTGTGAATGCCGTCTAGTCGCCGAGCCTGGCCTCGAAGCACTCCACATGTAGCCGGCGCCGTGAACCCGGGGGTGGCGACCCCGGCGCCCCAGCAGCGTCCGGCTCCATTCGCGGCATGGTGGGAGTCGCGGCCGCGTCGTTAGGCTCCACCGGTGGTGCAGGAGCAGGCGGGGGCTGGCCCGACACTGTCGGCGATGGCGATGCCCGTTCCGTCACTGTGAAGTGGTCGAACGCCGCCGTGAGCGTCGCCAGCCTGGCCTCCCACTGGGCCATGATGGCCCTCCATTCTTTAGCCGGGCTCGGGGCCTCTGCGCCGCCTGGTTCGCCCTCTTACCCCGGAGGCACCAAGTCATCAAGGTCCAGCAGAGGAGCGGCAAACTCTTGCCCCGATGCGGGCACCACGTCCCCATCACTGCTGTCGTCCGACGAGTCCACCGGCACGTTTCTTCTTTTAGCCAATTTTTTCAACATGTCAGCGCGGTTCAGCAATCACTTCTGACACCAAATGTAGTGCTGAACTTTATGCAAACACTTCTTCTTTTTCCGTCGCTACTTTTTATTACAAAACTCTTTACATTCCACAGCCGTGACTTCAGTGCGTTCTCCGCTCACTCGCCGCGCTCCGCTTGCCTCACTCGCTCCGCTCCCTGCGTCTCTTTCTCCGTCTCTCTCTCCCCGACTCTCCTCTCTGCTTCAACTGTCTCTGCTTCGACTGTCTCTCTCTCGGCATCTCCATCTCACTCCGACTGTCTCTCTCTCGGCGTCTCCGTCTCACTCCGACTGTTTCTTCCATCACTCTGTCTCTCTCGTCATCTCTTGTTCCTGTTCCACTGTTAGCCTATTCTATTTCTCATATCTTCTTCTGTTCCTGCTCCACTGCTTCTCCCTGACTGTCTCCGTCCAGCTCCCAGCAACAACTCTCAGTCCCTCTCTCACGCTCCCGTATATATCCCCCTCCTCATTAATTACCAATTAATTAAACGGCGTCCCCAGACGCCTCGTGTCCGTGGCTTCCGCCGTTATCGGTCCCATCTCCAGACCTGCTGGCGCCACCTTGCCCCTGACAACAACAACCGGCCAATCACTGCCCTGCATCTTATTACCACTTAACGAACCGTCTCCCCCCAACTGTTATCCTCCCAGCAACACCTGTTTGCCCTGACGTGACCCCACTGTCCGTAACATGCGCGTGTTTCCAATTCCCCCTTTTGGCGCGTGTTAATCCACTCCACATATACCACTGCTGGAGGAAGGGCATCCAGTAGAGGGAGCTCTAGAGCCACTTTAGAGGGAAATTCTGGCCTACTCGTCCACACTGTCTAGATGTCTTAGAAAATATGGGAATACCCACACTTCACACCACCACATGCACCTGTGGTATACCCATATACTGCTGGGTGGATAGAGACTGGGGAATTCAAAGACATTTTCCCATCGATGGCAAATACACAAAGGTCATACCTGACAGTTTATAGTCCAAAGGCTCCAAGACCAGTCGGTTGTCCTCAGATTCGGCTGTAGACTTCAGAGAGTAGTCTAATACTGTATCATCTAAACTTGTGACTTCATCAAAGACTGGTCTGTCAGTAAATTGTCCGCCGGAGGAAGGTCCTCTTCGTCTTCTGAAGATGGCGTAGGTAGATTATTTTTATTGAGATGTTTTGACATTTCGAAGCACTTCTGACCCCAGTGTAATAAAAGACTTCGTCAGGCACTGCTGGTCTCTGTTGGTCTTTTATTTAGTTTCTTTCTCCGCACCCCACTGGTCCTGTCCGCGGACCAGCGTCGTCTCGCGCGCGTCCCGCACGTGCTCCCTCGTCAGCTCCTCCGCTCTTCCTCACACCCCGCTGGTCCTGACAGTGGACCAGCGTCTCCTTGCGCGCGCCCACGCATGCTTCTCCGTTAGCTCCTCCACTCCCGCACTCTGCACACCGCTGGCCGACGGCGTGCTGAAGGTCCTTCAGCCACGTGGCCGATGGCGCGGATCCCCTCTCACCACCCAACCTGGCTCAGCCTCTTTACTCCCGCAAATTACCCCGATCCCTTCCGGGCTCCCACCTATATCCTCTCTCCCTCGTGACCCTGACTCCTCCCCTTCCGGATCGTCAGATCCGGCCTTCCCATACTGCCCTGCTGGCTCCACCCCCATTCACCTCGCTTCCAATTGGAGCCGAGGTGAACGGCGGCCCCTCCCACACGCCCCCCATACTGGGCTCCGCCCCCCAATACCCCGGGCCGTGTGATTGGGCCAGAGCCGAGCAGCAAACCCCATTTATGCTCGCATTACAAATAACACTCTAACACGTATGTCTATATACATTAAACCAATGAATAACAACTTGACACCCACACACACAGCAAGGCAAGGGCTTCGAAATGTCAGCAAGGTAATGTTTTAATTGGAGAAAAATTGCAGGTCAAGGAAAACAATACATCATACAGGGAGAGAGTTGTGTACAGGCAAAAGTTAAACGGTTCATTATTATCACTCGCTTTGAATAAACAGAGGTTTGCCCAGCGGCTTCCATGTGCTTTTTCTGGTCTTGGAAAGTTATGAAAAGCTTGGATCACACGAATCAACAGCAGCGTTGTGCTGGTGATGAGATCGTTTGCCATAGAGGGTAGAGGTGGGGGGGGGGTGATTGCCACAAGTCATTCGGTTTTAAACCAGCAACATCAACCTCAGGATGCGCATGCATGGTGTGCATGCATAATGTATCTGCATTGCGCATGCACATTAATAACCCAACTGGTAATTGGTCCATTGTAATTTATATGAACACATTACTCCCCCGAAACAGGATTTCTCCACAACTATGGCTGTCGCCTGATGATGCAAATTGTAATAACTGGCGAAACGTCGTACTCGAATTGTAAATGTTGTGGGTTTATACTCATAACGAATTTGCATGTTTTGTTTACGTGAAAAAACCTTACTAATTCGCTGTTTCGGGAGGTAGCAGGTTTAACGACAGTTACAGAACCTCTGATTTTCTTAGATTAAGCAGCATTTCGTTTCGTGGAAACCACATGAGCACCACTCGCGTACAATCTTCGAAGTTACCAAGGCTCTAATTATCTAACTTTGACTTCACTGTTGTGTACAATTGTGTTTCATCAGCATATTGATGGAATAGCATTTGGCCAGAACACGTCCGTGCCCATTTCCCTGCTGTTTACAGGGTGATGGCTATCAAACCAGCTTGCATCACGGGTATCACTAAAATGTCTAATGAATACATTTGGAATAAAAACTAAAAAACAACGTGCACAAAATATCTCGTCCAGGAATATAACTAATTTTAGCACTTTGTAATTCCACTGCTGGATGAATGCGTACACGTACGTGTCATTCAAGTGGGATTGTTTGACCATACTTTCCCACGTTGGTTACTGAAGTCAGTGGAAGTGGGGACCCCAGGGACAGTTCAGAGATCACTCACCGCTGTTGTTAGCCATGGCCAGTAATCAAACTCAGTTTGTTGGGTTTGTAGCGCAGTGCATGAACCAGTGCTACCCCCCCCCACACACTTAAAATCCATATTCTGCAATCAAAATGGACCTTCATCCGCAACATACATCGGCACAGACAATTCCTCCTTTAGCTTTTTCTAACTGTGATTTTGCAAATAATATAATCATTATGAACCCATGTTCTATTCACTGCTGGACAAATGACTCCTCCCGAGCCATCGCCATCGCTCACGAATCTACGATGTCCAAATACACCCAGCGCCTGCAGCGAATGAGCTGATGAAACAAACATGAGTGTCAATTAATGCAATTTTGCTTAACCATCCTTTTAACTTCTCTCCGCCCCAATATTAAACGTTAAATAGAATATGAGTTAGTTTTAAGTGTTAACTTGAAAAAAATAAGCAAGCGTGTTTTACTGGCTATTGCCGCAGTTAACAAAGCCAAACACTCTTGCGCTGTTTATTTTTTGTATTGAGTAGATAATGGGCATCTCTTCAATACGATACCACGTGGCAGCATAGTAATAGATTGTTGATTATTGAAGGGTTTGTCTTTTACTCAATATCTACTAATATGTAACTATTCATATGCAAATGTAACACTTTTAATCGGGAGATATGAAAAAAATGTATTATCATCAAGCCCAGCGGTGTGGAGTCCTTAACTCTTGTTCACTCTTTCTTTCTGGCCTCTCTCTGTGTGTGTTGTGAAAAAGGGCCATTGCTCGAAATGTCACCTATTATATATACGTTTATTTTGAGGCCACATGTTTTTTTTGAGACGGAACGTGTTGGGGTGTTTTGGTAAAATGTTATTGTTTACTCCTGCCAGCTGAGCAGCAGCATCACGAACTCAATTGTTTAACTCTGGTGTTTACGGTGATTGCACTTTCACACAATGAAGATTGCTCCAGTTGTCATTGTCCATATCTTTTGCAAACACGTGGCTCCCTTTGTTAATTAAGATACACTGTTGACTCGTTTGACATGTCTCCTGACATCAAAGCCTACTGACGTAAAACAACCTCAATAAATTCAGGATGTCTACAAAATAATTGAGGTTTTTGTTGTTGATTGTATCTCAGGTTACACAGCTGGCTTACAATACGTATTTAACAACTGTTGATTTTAACAAAATTGGCTATGTTGCCTGCAAGGCAGTTTAAAGAGGTTGTATTTCAAGGCATTATTTTACGCAGCCCATTTGTTTTTCCAGCACCTTTTGGTGAAACACATTTATCTCGAAGAGCTATTTAGGTGACGTTCTTCTTACAAAAAGGTCGCATGTTCCGAAAGCCAAGAATATGACCGCTCTCGGAGCCATGGCACTTACCCTCCTCATCGCCACGTCGTGTGCGTTGCTTGGCATCAGCGAGTGCGTGAATGTTGTTAAGTTCACCGACAGCGCTGCCGGTGGGATAACGTTCGCGTACACGTCCGAGGGTAAGCGATTAATCCAAGTTAAAAATACGTTTCGGATTTTGAAATATGTTTTAAAATATGCCGTGACGTCTGATTGTTTTTTTCCGTTTCATCAGAGGATGTGTTTATCGGTCAATGTTTGAATGCCGATTTGCCTACATTGATAAACATTTACTTAGACGTGTGTGCACGATCAGGGACGAATTGGCGTGAAGCCCACTGCGGTTTATAAAACAGTGGAGTGTGTGTTGACTGAGGAAACCAGAATATGGTATTGTTATGGGAGCGTTTATTGCCGATGGCGAATGGCAGGAAAGCCTGGAAACAAGTTGATTAAAAGGCAATGCCTAGAAGACAGATGCATTGGTCAGTAGAAAATGAGGGAGCACAATTTAATCTGTGGATAGGATAAAGGTGGACGTCAAGCAGGCCAGTCATTTGAACACCTTAGGTCCAACCTTACCTGAGGAAAGAGGGTGCGAGTTACAAGGTAAAGTGTTGAGCCAGGATGCCTTCAATGAAGAGAGGCTTCAGATTTTGAAAGTGTATACACTATGGGAACCTCATTTGCCAGTAAAAATATGATAATTGGTTCTTTACCCTTCTATCTGGCAACAAAACTGCCAGATAGAAGGGTAAAGAACCAATTATCATTTTGAAAGTGATCAACCAAAAAAAATTGCCAAGACAACTCGAAGGGAACGTAGATATAAGAGTGATGCACTGTAGAGATGTGGGCACTTAAAGAGATAGACGAGAGAGACTTGAATGGGCACAGATGAGAATAGTGAGGAGCATGTAGGGAATATCTCTCAGGAAATGAGGCGGAATGAAGAGGAACCAATGGCGTTGATGGTCTGGGCGCGTGTTCAATGAGGCCGAGAAGGTTGTGACGAGGAGGGCTGTGGAAATGCCACCGACGCAATGCAGTAAGAGGAGTGAGAGACCGAGGGGGCAATGAGAGGGTGCGGCAAAACGAGACGTGAGGGCCGTGGATGTGGCTGGAGAAGTGGCACGGAGTAGAAGCTCATGCAGAAGGGAAATCTGAGCATCCGACTCCGTGCTTGGAAGACCAAACGTAGAAGTGTAATCAATGAAGTACCACCCCAATTATGATCACGACTCGAGTACTGTGTTCTCCTGACCAATAGACACTCTGGAAAGGCACATCCCAAACTTGTGCCCGGCCTTTCATGGGAGAGCAGGCTATGGAATGGATACCGTGAAAGAGAAATTACAAATGAATTCGGTAATTTCTTGTTAAGCTAAAGGTTTGTCACTACATCCTACACTCTAGCGAGGTTGAGCCATGTATTGTGATCATCAAACGAACATCCCGACACGTGTGGCTCTGTGTGCAGCCAGCGTCTGTGTTGTGTGTGTGTGTGACATCATTAGACTTTCAGGAGCACATGCCACCGTTGTAGGCTACAACCTACGATAGAGTTAGACTTTTGGCCAAAACTGACTCCAGAGAAGAACTGGCACAAAGAGAGGTGCATCCTTTCCGAAAGTCCTTTCTAAGAATGGTTTGGTGTTTAATTGTAAGTGTATGATCGTGGACATTAAGGGATATTTAGGATTTAACGATGAGAAAAATACTCTTTGGTTATTTCGGTAAAGTCACGTAGGTAGAAAAAATTATAGATCACAATGTTTCGATCGTAACACAAGCAGGTGAAAAAGAGGGGGAATCTACCGAGGTACGCTGTTTATCAAGGTTAATAGATGGGCGGGGCAGCTAATGTTAATGTAGGAGCGAGCAGGAGAGTGCGAGTTGGAGAAAGAAATTTGCTTGTAAATGTAAACTCGGCGAGGGCCGAGCTCGGCCAGGGCCCGGATATTTTCTTGTAAATGTAAATGTAAGCTCTGCGGGGGCCGAGATCAGCGATAAGAGTGTGTGGTCTGTGGCAGGACACCACGTCATGGCTAGCAGGGTAACCGGTGGTTGGGACGAGCGATGGAGTGGAAGCCAGAGGAGAGAACGCGCCCGAGGGATGTTCACCACAGTTCAGTCGATATGCCTGAGGGATTCCTGCCAGTCAAGATAGATTTAAAAGTGCCTAAAATGGGGACGGCATAGTTAAAGGCAGAACTAACACCTTCGCAAGGGGGAATACGGAGAGTGCTAGATTAATAATAATTCCATTGATTATCTCTGGTGAATATCGGTAAAATACCGGTTCTCGGGGTCTTAAGGGGGGGCGATGGGCGCTCCTGGGATCCACCGCTGGGTTGGTGGCGGGGTTTATGGGGACCAGTGGTTCTTTAATTGGTGGGGCCACTTCACCAACAACTTAGAGAACCACGGAATTACAACACAAACAGTAATAATACTCGATTTAAAGCTTTCGTGACTCCAGGGATTCATCTTCTTTGTTCTTTCGGTAAAGTCACATAGAAGGGAAATAATAAAATAATACAAATAAAACATAATAAAATAATTCTCACGACGTTTCGGCCACAACGCAAGCAGACGTCCTCAGTTGAAGACCAGGTCTGTCGGGGAGACAGCGTCTGAATGAAACACCACCACGCTTGGAGCGTATATTTAAGCTGGGTTGGATGGGGAAGAGCGCCTTGATAAAATAATTTGCATATCTTTTAAGCTGGGTTGGAAGGGGAAGAGCGCCTTGACAAAATAATTTGCATATCAAGAGGAATTTAGCATATTTATGGGATTTCATCTTGATATGCAAATTATTTTGTCAAAGCGCTCTTCCCCTTCAAACCCAGCTTAAATATATACTCCAAGCGTGGTGGTGTTTCATTCAGACGCTGTCTCCCCGACAGACCTGGTCTTCACCTGAGGACGGCTGCTTGCGTTGTGGCCAAAACGTCGTGAGAATTATTTTATTATGTTTTATTTTATTATTTTATTATTTCCCTTTTACGTGACTTTACCGAAAGAACCAAGAAGATTAATAATACTGTGCATCCCTCTGTATATTCGCCGCTGTATGAAGGCCCCTCCTCGCAATGTTGGTCATGGAGGTTTCTTTGACCATAGTTCAGAGTTTCTAGGTCATTGCGCGGTTGACTTCACTCGCCACAGATATAAACCCTGGATCAGGAATTAATCTCAGGCGCCGGTTTAACAACGCACACTTCATTAACTACTGCGCCAGCGCTCCACCCCATTGCAAACATGCATGTGTTTGCTGTGATTTGTGTTTGCTATGACTTGTATTCGCTATAACATGTGTTCGCATGGACATGGATTTGCTATGACAAGTGTTTGCTATGACTTGTGTTCGCTATGACTTGTGTTCGCTATGACATGTTTGCTATGACTTGGGTTCGCTATGACATGTGTTTACTATCGCTATGACTTCTGTTTGCTGTGACATGTTTGCTGGGACTTGTGTTTGCTATTGCTATGCCTTGTGTTCGATGTGATTTACGTTTGCAGTTCCAAAGGACATCAGTGCAGTCACTTTCTACTTCAATATCAACAGCAACTTCGACAGTTGCAGCCCCGACACCGACTACAAGGGCTACGGGACACCCGCTCCAGGTGCTTGAGAATCCCGAACGAGCCCCTTCTGTCACATATTCATTCAAATGGCGCCCACGGGATGCGTCTTGCCCACCAGTTTCAGTTTCTTTTTCAGTTTCATTTATCTGGTATAGCCCTGTGAGCCATTCGGCTCTTGAATCGGGTGTAACCGCAACAATAACAAAAAACATGAACCAGAAACATCTTAAAGTGACTACGCGCAAACAGAAAAATCCAGTAAAAACAGCAAAGTCTTCCAGAAAAAGCACCATATTCATAAAAAGCACCGTAGCAGTTGATTGGTTCAGCTCCCTCCATTTCGTCCGATCTTGAGATGTCTTATTCACTTTTCTTAATTCAAGTCATGAAGCAGCATTTTTATATTTTTGCCACTCAGAGCTTCCTTCACCGAGCACTCACCACCGAGAGTGTGCACACTTCACATATGTTGCCTTTCCTGGATGGTTCTAATAGGGCTTCTTTCTTCTTGAACCTGCTCTGGGACTTGATAATTTATTTTTCTCTCCATTCCATAAAACTATTTTTGCTTTTACCAGGTAAGGCCCACTGAGCTATGTAGCTCTTTATCAGACACGATTTGGTCATAAAATATAGCTCAACGAATTGTCTTATCACGTGCAAATTTATAGCAGCCAAATAATCAAAACACATGTTTATAAATGTGGAGGGAAAAACCGGAGGGCCTGGATAAAAATCCACACGACCCTGGGGAGAATATACAAACTCCAAATATGCAGGTTCCAGGGTCGGGATTTGTATCGAACCTACAGCCTCGTGTATACCAGGCGAGGTAGTTAACATCTCGCCACCATGGCGCCCGACCTCTGCTGCACCCCGCAGCACGATGATAAACGGTAAAGGAGTTTTATAAGACTTTGCTGGATTACAGGCAACCACGTGCAGCATAGCCACCGCCACCTTGCTAATGGGTTTTATTGTCTCACCAATGATTGCATCGTTTGTCATAATAGGTTTGCATACCATTTTATCAAAATTCATTTGATCAGCACAGACCAAAAGTCCACTTCGGCGAAATGAGAGCACCGTTTTTTTTAATATTTTCACAAGTATGAGCGACCCTTCACAAATTTTGAGCGGTCTAAGATGTCACTTGGTAGGGTCCTTCCACGGCCACACCTTTACATCTCCTATATGAAGGATGATACCAAGTTAATAAGGATTCGTAAATTGTCATGTCTGTATTTTCCGTTGTGATTGCTGGCGCGCTATCGGCATCGCGTTCTGAGACAGGAGGCGCCGTTCGGAGAGCTCACAGAGCGTCGAGACCGCTTGGACCTGAGGACGGCACCAACGAGGCACTAGCGTCGAGAGAACTCCGCTCGGAAACCCCTACAACGGGCTGTCTCCGCTTTACTCAATAATAATTTACATTTATAAGGCGGGGAGCACACTTCCCAACAACACGCCCTGCCATCACATTAGCGTTGGCTGCATCATTTTCAAATCAACATTTGACTTTCCATAGCTAGAATTGAGCTTGACTTTCCATAGCTAGAATTTAGATTGAGTGTAGAAACCAAGGCCGTAATTATAATATATATTGGGGGGGACACACTCCCCCCAATATTCAAGTATGCTCAAAATGTCCCCCCCCCCAATATATTGCTATAAAATAGATTTCTGTTTATATGATTGTGGTTATGGTTGTACTTTATAAATCCCTAATCTCTGCCATTACATACAATGAAACAAGAAAAGGTAAACAAGAAAAAAACAGAGCAATGTAATACAATACACTATTAGACATTATTGTTAAAAATAAATAAAAAGTCAATCCTATGTGTTAGTGAATTTTGTATATTTTAGGCAGGAAATGGCAGTAAATTAGTTTTAAAATTTAGATATTTTTTTTTTGGGGGGGGGGGAGGACCCGCAGACCCCCTGGAAGATTTGGTCCCCCCCAATTTTGACTCCATGGCTACGGCCTTGGTAGAAACAAATTGAATGTGCAGTGATTGGTGACCGGGTTGAGGCTATCGACTTGCTGCTGTAACGGCCTCCCGGCTTGCCACCTTGTTCTGCAGAGTGAATGCACCTCACGCAGCTGCCTCGCAGGACTCACCGTGCCTATATCCGTGATACACGCTGTGGAAATGCACGTGATATTTTCCATGCACGTCCTGTACAGTGAGAGTGATTTGTGTTGTATGTACGTTTAACTCCTTTCGCCCCATAGGGGCCATCCATAAATGACGTCACGCACCTGGGGGGGGGGGTCAGACATTTGTGACGATGTGTGACGAGGGGGGGGGGGGGGTTTGAGAAATGTGACGTCACATCAAAATGCGCAACTTTAAATAAATATAGACAACACGTTTTACTTAATTCGACTTTTTAATAAACGCTTTCTCCTGCAACATCAGAGCGCAGCACGACAGTAAATATGCACTACAATGACAATAGTTTAAAGAGATTTGAACCATGTTTTATTTTCAAAACGGAAATATGGTTTTGGGGTGGGCAAAACTTTGTGACATAACAAGTGAGACCCCCCTCAAGGGGTCTCACTTTTTATGACGCCGTGTGACGAGGGGGGGGGGGTTCAAAAATTGTCCAAAATCGCGTGACGTCATTTATGGACGGCCCCATATATAGCCAACCGTGATTATCAGAGGTGCAGGGGAAGGGCAACAAACTAAATACAAATAGCAGTTCTAAAGACATGAATTTACAGTTTGAGCAAGTCTGCCCTCCTATTCGCCGCGGTGTCTCACAGCGCTTCACATCTCATCTCAACCTGGCCTGCAAATGGGCATGAGTCTGCCAGTAGGAGGTCGAGGATTTCTCTGTGCAATCCCAATTGAGTAATTATTACATCACGCTTGTCATGATGTGCTACATTCTGTGGCGGAGAACATCAACTCACGGCTCCTGACAATTAGGATTAGTCATGGACGTTTGAAACACCGATTCTAACTCAGATTCCCAGCGGTGTTGGCTTCACAGTAACCATACAAATGTTGGGCGAACGTTTCATATTTACTGGATTGGCGCCCTAAACTCTTGAGTTTTCCGCCTTCCTCATAATTATATTTGTTGTTTTATTTTGTAACCCGTTTGCAGATGGATATTGGAAATACAACGCGTATTACCTTCTGTCGACGGCCGAGACGTGTGTATACGCCTGTGCCATGTACGTCGTTAAAGGCTTCACCTATTTTGTGCCCACGTCCCACACCCTGCTGTGCGGTGAGAGCCCTTCGTCATTCATTCACAGTGTGCATTATACAAAATTTTCGTACTGAACTCTTATGATAAAAATGATTTGTCTACATAGATCTAAACCAGCCCAATCCTACCGTCGCACCCCAAGTCCGATTCCTTCCCCTCTCATCCATATGTAGGGGTGTTAGAGAGAGAGCAGTTATGCATGGCAGCTTATGGGAAACAAATACAGTGGGCGGGGCTACGTGAGTGCACGGGGGGGGGTGCTCTCAACGACGTCCGCACCAGGCAGCCCGGGGCCCCACCCCTCAGCGGGGGTGGAGTATAAAGGGGGATGTGTCAGAGGGCTCGGGGCAGAATGTTAAAGCTAAACCAGTGAAGACCGAAGATCGTCTAGCTAGAGCCCTGGACTCCCCTGGGACGCCGCCCTTGTCAGGGCCGCGCAGGACCGAGCCAGCGGCGTGGTCCCGAGAACCAGAGCTAGTGCTCTGGGACTCCGGGTACCGTAGCCCGACTTACCAGTGTCGGGCCAGACAGCCTCCCCTAGCCCGTTAGTGGAGGACTAGGAGGTAGGTCAGAGATAGCTAGCAGTGTATTCCCAGCTAGCCGGGTGAGGGGGCCGATACCCCCTCTAGTATTGTATGTCCACAGTTGTGACTACTTGTACGGAATAAATACGTGTGCCTCACCAACGGTGTCCAAGAGTCATCAACGGTACTTCACATACATTTCTATTTCTCTATTTAATCAGCTCAAGCCTCCCCGTAAACTAGGTGACTTCTGTGTGTCCACACCACCTGTGAATCTCCCAACCACCCATTGTGAAAACAGTCGCTGCTCATTGCAGCTCAATTCTGCTTCTCTCTACTCCCTCTGTTCCCTCACTCTAATCATCACCCTCTCATCATCCGTGACATCTTGGTCCAGTTATGTATTCTCCGCCTCCTCCCCTTCCTGCCTGGTGCTCCTTCTCTTATCCTGCTCCTCATATTGAGCTGTGGCCTCTTTGCCCATCTTAGGGACTTCCGTCCCGGTATCGCTTCTCGTTCCTTTTTATTTCTCCGTTCATTACATCCCTGGCTCTACTTCCCTTCTCATGGTGCTGCAAAACAAGTTTTTGTCCGTTATGCAATAATTATTTACAGCCGTTTACTGTTTTTTGACAATAAATAGCTTAATGGAGGCAATCAACATGCCATCAAGGTTGTGGGGTTTTATTGGCCATACTTCACCACGCTAGTCAATGCGTGTTGGTGAATGGAGTTGTGCAGGACCGGCTGAGGCATCACTCCCCGCTCACGTTAACCAAAGAGATACCTGAAAATAATTTGAGTCCAGTACAACGTCGCATATCCGACTCACTGGGGAGTCAGTGAAAAGAGGACACATGAAAAGGTCGGATATGTGAAATATCTACAGAGACTGTATGCAAGATGCAGGGTACGTGACCGCGTGTGACAAGTTGGATGTGTGGACACGATAGCAAATGACAGTCACATCGCCGTGCACAAATTTCGCACTGGGTGTGGGCAGTCAATTGATCAGGGTGCATTTGTGATGGTCCGATATACGGCGTTTTACCGTACATTCCCCAAATTTGTCATATTTCCAGATGAATGATGCGAAGGTCGTGTTTACATCTTGTGTGTGCCTTGAACGGTCAAAGCGCAGCTCTGCAACTGCTTGCTCACGCGACTGCTGGCAGATGGACCTCCACCCAGTAAACATGCCAACCTTGGGCCGACCGTTGGACCAACATTGGCCCAACGTTCCATGTTTACTGGGTACTCGAGGGAGCATCTCTGACCTACTCTTCCACACGCGACCTGCCCATTGTACAACCTGGCCTACACATTTACACAACTGGGTGGCCAGGTGGGGGAGATTTCAGAAACTTGACCCATTCTTTCAGCTGCCGTGTCGGGAGATTGAACCGGCGACTTCTGCATTCCAAGTCCAGCGTGCAAAGCACTGACCACTGTGGCAGTATCCCTTGAGACGCTTTCCCAATGAAAAATGAAACGGTTAATACAACAAAAGAGTTAGGGTAGTGGTTGTGTTGGTCAGGTAATGCTATTGTAACCACGTATACAATGAATGCACTGTATATGACGTGTATAACATATATTTATGTGTTATAACTATACATATGTTTCTCATTTGAATCCCAGACAGCCGAACGTGCAATGTATTTGCGGATACCCTGGATGCAGCTAAGTCCTCGGATATTTCCTTGGGCATCGGAATATTCTGTAAGTATCCTTACAATGCACGCCCCTCGGGGGGGGGGGATTTAACCCATGACATAATCACATTAACGCACCCGATCTCGTCATATCCCATAAGCCAAGCAGCTTTGAGCCTGGATAGTGCTTGAATGAATGGGTGTCCACCGTGCATCCCAGGTTGTCATACGCGGTTATGGGGCTACATGGTGGGCAGCAGTGAAACAGTGAAGCAGTGAAGCAAAATCCATTTTTGTTATATCCAGCACTCCTATGCTCCCTACCTTCAGCAACCCACACTGCCCGGCAGCGGTGAAGTATGGTCAAGTAACCTCCGTGGGGAGGCTCTCATCCTGAATTGTAATTCATTTAAATATGAAGGATGTGTGAGAGATTTGACGAGTGAAAAAAATAAGGGAATGAGATGACGCTAAGCACACAAAGATCCTGCTGGAACAAAGAATGAGGAAGAGGATTGAATACTGATGTACCGGCCCTGGTGAGACACTGCCTCACCAACACATACTTCACCTGGAATGGAACATTCTACAAACTGAAGGCACCCCAATGGGTTCTCCCTTATCTCCGGTTATAGCCAATAATTTCATGGAAAATTTTGAGATAGACGCCTTTCAGGCATCCACTCTACGCCCGTCCCCGTGAAAGAGGTACGTAGATGACACGTTTGTCATCTGGACACATGGCCGACCGGCTCTGAACCAATTCCTCAACCACATCAATTCAATACACCCAGCCATCAAATTCACCATGGAGGTAGAAAAGCATGGCATTCTACCTTCTTGGATGTCCTAATAAAAAAGAGACTAGATGGCTCAATGAGCCATTCTGTCTACAGGAAAGTAACCCATACTGACGCCTACCTTAAACCTGATTCCCACCACCATACATCCCAGAATAATTCCCTCATCAAAACGCTACACCATAGAGCTCAATGTATCTCCGACCATGAACACCTAACCAGTGATCTCAAACACTTACACCAAGCTCTCAAGGCGAATGGATATTCTGACTACACAATCCGCAAAGCCATCACCCCAACCGTGAGGAAGGAGCCATCTGAGGATCCAATCAAATCCATCACCTTACCATACATTGCAGGGGTAACCAAAACGATTTCCAAAATCATGAACAAACACAAGATCCAGGTTAGATTTAACACAGTACATACAATTCGTGATCTGATGCCATCTATGAAAGAAAATATTCCTGACATGCAATATCCTGGCATCTACAAACTAAGCTGTATATGTGGCAGCAGTTACATTGGGGAAACTTAGCAACATGTCTCGGACTGTGTCCGTGAACAAAAGGAAGATTCTGAAACATGGTAGGACCAATACTTCTGCTGTGGCTGATCATAATTTTACTGCAGCTGGCTCACACGAAATTGATTTCTTTAAGTCGATGGTACTTTGCAAGCCTACTGGATTTTTACAAGGATTCGTTCATGAAGCCATCCATATATACAGACAGAGACAATTTCGACCGAGAGGAAGGTTATAGACTGAGCAATCATTGGAAAGATGTCATCAAACACTTTGGGTCATGACTTGATTTGTGTTTGCTTGTCAACCTCCACCGTCAGCATTGTGGGTGTGTGGAGCGAGGGGCAATGCTTTTATTGGTGTAGACCTACTGCCGGTGTCGGGGCCCTCTCCTACATTAACATTAGCTGCCCCACCCATCTCTAAACATTTATAAGCAGCTCTCTGATTAGTCTAGACCAGGGGTCCTCAAACTTTTTAAACAGGGGGCCAGTTCACTGTCCCTCAGACCGTTGGAGGGCCGGACTATAGTTAAAAAAAACTATTAACAAATTCCTATGCACACTGCATATATCTTATTTTGAAGTGAAGAAACAAAACGGGAACAAATATAATAATTAAAATGAAGAACAAGTAAAGTTAAATCAACAAACTTGCCAGTATTTCAATGGGAACTATGGGCCTGCTTTGGGCTAATGAGATGGTCAATGTCCAGTTCCATATTTGTCACTGCTAGTCGTAACAAGTGAAGCAAGTGTGCATCCGTTAGTCTAGATCTGGTTGGAGATTTCAAATGTTTCATTCTGGAAAAAGTTTGTTCACAGACATAAGCACTGCCAAAGATGGTTGCCATTTTAAGTGCATGGTTCCTGAGATGAGGATATGTCTCAGAGGGGAGAAATGCATAGAAATTATGAAGGCTGCTTGACTTGAATGCGTCTTTCAGAGAGTCACAATTCTGCAGTTCAGCCAGTTCCATTTGGTAAATTGTATCCACATTTTCAATGTCAATAGAAAATGGGTTACGGAAAAGCTGTATGTCCTGTTCAAGGAGAAGAAGCTCTTTAAATCTAAATTGGAACTCCTTTTGCAATTTTTCCAGTGAATCCACACATGTTTTGTTTGGGAATGCAACCAATGGTTTTTCCGCTAACAGATTTTGAGTTGTGGGGAGATGGCAGAAGTTTTCCTCCTTCACTTGTTTGATGAGGAGGCCTAATTTTACTTCAAATGCTTTGACGTGTGATTGCATATCACAGATGAGCTTCCCCTTTCCTTGAAGTTGCACATTGAAACTGTTGAGTAGCTCTGTTACATCTGTCAGAAAGGCAAGGTGCCATTTCCATTCTGCATCATTGAGCTCTGGTACTTCTTTGTTTTTTGAAAACAGAAAAGCTGTAATCTGTGGAAGTAAGTCAAAGAAACGTTTCAAAACTCTCCCTCGACTCAGCCAACGGACTTCTGTGTGGTACAGAACATCTTCATAGTCAACATTTAGCTCAGACAGAAATTCCTGAAATTGTCTATGGTTTAGTGCATGAGCTCTAATGAAGTTAACAGTCCCACTTCAGTGATTTACTACACAGCGCTTGTTGGTGGATGAGGCAGTGTATGGCTATTGGATGAGAATGGTTATGTTTGTCCATCTCTTGGTTAATGCGAGCAATTACTCCTTTCTTAGACCCCACCATGCTAGGAGCACCATCAGTTGTCACACTGGCTAGTTTAGCCCAGTTCAGCTCCAAACCATTCACAGTTTGGCAAACCTTTTAATAGATATCCTCTCCTGTAGTTGTTCCTTTGATGCTTTGCAGTGCAGCAAGCTCTTCTGTGACTTCGAAATAGTCATTCGTCCCACGAATAAAAATTAGAAGTTGTGCAGAATCACGAACATCATTGCTTTCGTCGAGTGCCAAGGAAAAATAGGAAAGTTTTTTTGTGGAGTTTTGCAAATGCTGATGGAAATTGTCTCCCATTTCTTCAATCCTCCGTGTAATTGTTGGTCCTGAAAGACTCACTGTAATAAATAAATCGGCCTTCTCTGGACACATCTCTTTGGCAACAGAAAGAAGGCATTCTTTAACAAATTCTCCCTCAACGAATGGTCTGCCAGTGCACACTATTAGCTTGGCAACTTGAAAACTTGCTCGCAGTGATGAAATATTTAGCTGCTTCTGCTTCACAAAAGTATGTTGCTGAGTTGTTAATGTATTTTTCAGTTTTAATATTTTATCTTTTCTCACTTCTCCGACCAAACAATCATATTTATCTTTATGCTGAGTTTCATAGTGTCGACATAAATTGTATTCTTTGAACACAGACACTATATTCTGGCATATCAGACACACAGCTCTTTCCTTGTACTGCATGAAAAAGTAATCATAAGTCCACTGTTTTTTGAATATCCTACACTCCGAGTCAATTTTTCTCTTTCTTGACATCATTGTTTCCTAGGGAGTCAAAATTGCTATTAGTAAAATACCAATATATATATACAGCGCTACAAAAACAATATACCAGCAATGACTTTGCCCACACAGAGACATACAGACTGCACTGCCCATCAATGCAGTCTGATTGGGGGAACTCCGCTTTTACCCCAGGCTCACACTGGTGCGGGTGCCATTAAAAAGTTAATTACACCTGCAGTTTTGTTCACAGATCGCAGTGCGATCTGCGAACTCGCATAGGAATCTGATCGCATGGGGGAGAAGACCCATGCGATCTACTGCAGGAAAAAAGAAGGCACATGTGCCTTTTTTCTTCCGAATCTAATGCAAGTTCAGCCATACAAGCATATGGCTGAACTCGCACTGCTCAGAGATCGCAACAGTATGAACCGGGGCTTACACAACATACAACATATAACCTCATATAATTGAATAGCAATCAGAATATAAATGCACTTACTGTCATTTAAATTGGTTTTCCTACTCCTCGGCTGTCTGTCACTGACCAGCACGGGAAAACAGCAGGCAGCCCCTCCAGAGATCAGATATCACTCTGTTATTACCCCTCTATCATTTACTCAGCACACAGGAATATCACTGGGAGTGGAGCCGAGGGGCAAGTGAGAAAGCTGAGGGAGGGAGAGCCAGTCAAGCACAGCCAGGGGAGGGCTGGCAGCCTTAGGCCTGGGGGGCAAGTCCAGTCAATTGGCCCATTGAACCATTCACCAGCGAAGCCCAATGAGTGCCCACCGCCGCAGCTCAATCATTGCCCACCGCCGCAGCTCAATCAGTGCTCACCAGCGCAGCCAAATCAGTGCTCGCCACCGCAGCCCAATCAGTGCCCACCACCGCAGCCCAATGAGTGCTCACCAGCGCAGCCCAATTAGTGCTCACCAGCGCAGCCAAATGAGTGCTCACAAGCGCAGCCCAATTAGTGACCATGGGCCGGATAAATGCCCTCAGTGGGCCGCATGTGGCCCGCGGGCTGTAGTTTGAGGACCCCTGGTCTAGACCTACTGCCGGTGTCGTGGCCCTCTCCTACATTAACATTAGCTGCACCGCCCATCTCTAAACATTTATAAGCAGCTCTCTGATTGATGTAGACCTACTGCCGGTGTCGTGGCCCTCTCCTACATTAACATTAGCTGCCCCGCCCATCTCTAAACATTTATAAGCAGCTCTCTGATTGGTGTAGACCTACTGCCGGTGTCGGAGCCCTCCCCCACATTAACATTAGCTGCCCCGCCCATCTCTAAACCTTTCTAAGCAGGTTGCCCTCAGAGGCGAACCTGCCTGATCCTGATGACGACCGCTGTGTTGCGATTAAAACGTCGTGATATTTTTATTCACTTTATTATTTTATTGTTATTATTTTTTCTACGTACGTGACTTTACCGAAAGAACCATATAATATTTACATTGTATTATTTTATTAAAATATTCTAGACAAGGAAAGCACACAATCATGGTGCACGGTGATCCATACAGCAACATGGTTACGTTGGGGACATCAGAGGGTCGAGGTGAAAGAGAGAGAGAAGAGCGAGGGACAAAATAAACAGAGACAGAAAAGAGTGAGGTGTGTACAACAGTGGGGTGAGAAGGTCAGGACAGAGATGAGTCAACAAAACAACAAAAGGAGACCCCATAAACCATCAGTGAGCCTTGCGACAGAGCCCCCACGGTGCTCAACAGTATGTATGTTAAACTTATACTGGTAGGAACGACGTGGACCAGCCTACAATAGATTATATCGTCCGTCCGTTTGTCCGTCCGTGCGTCCGTCTGCGTAGCAACATCGCCCCTTACTGCAAATACTTGGCATGACCCTACAAAAACCTTTAGACTCAGTGAGGCTTTCCTGGCTAAACAAGTATAACATTCTCTTATAATTCCCTCAGATAGCTTTTAATTAAAATATTTAAATTAATGAGGCTTTCCTGGCTAAACAAGTGTAACATTCCCTTATAATTCCCTGAGATAGCTTTTAATTATAACTTTTAAATTAAAATTTAACTCACAGCGTCCTAAAGCCTACAGCTAGGCCTAAAGCCTAGAACTAGGCATCAAACTCTCCCTTCGTATCGTACCCCCGCGTGTGTGCAAGGGAGTTAATGTTTAACAATGTTACATTCTCTGATGCTTTTAAATAGAAACATTAAAATGTAAAGCTTTTACATAAATAATAAAAACATTTAAATTAAAAATTAACTCACGGCGGCCTAAAGCCTACAGCTAGGCCTAAAGCCTAGAACTAGGCCTCAAACTCTCCCTTTGTATCGTACCCCCCGCGTGTGTGAAAGGGAGTTAATGTTTAACAATGTTACATTCTCTGATGTTTTTAAATAGAAACATTTACATTTAAAGCTTTTACATAAATAATTAAACATTTAAATTACAAATTAACTCACAGCGGCCTAAAGCCTACAGCTAGGCCTAAAGCCTAGAACTAGGCCTCACACTCTCCCTTCCTATCGTCCGATTAGGTGTAGCAACATCGCCCCCTACTGCAAACACTTGGCAGGACCCTAGAAAAACCTTTAGACTCAGTGGGGCTTTCCTGGCTAAACAAGTGTAATAATACATTATGTTTATATTCTTTGATTATTCGTTCCTACCAGCCCACCCCGCAGGGTCCTGGTTTTGCAACGTACGTAGCCAACTGTTCTTATCGGAGGTGCTAAAGTAGAGATATATCGTGTATGACAGTTGGCCAGTAAAGTCAGGGCTGGATTAAGGCATGGGCTTCAGAGGCTGCAGCCCTGTGGCCTTTGCCAGCTCGAGGGCCTCCAGAGATTAAGTGAAAAGTTATTTCAATTGTGAATCCTGCATTTTATTTATTGTTGGTCTTTTATAAATAAATAAAACGTTTCTTTAACTTTGTTTTTCTTTTGAAAATATTACTGGGGGCCTCACAGTACCTGTAGCCCACGGACCTACAAAATCTTAATCCGGCCCTGAGTACAGTACTCAGAGGAGGGTAAATGAGTCCAGGGGCACTGAAGGCAAATTAATTATTAGATTGCCGCTGTGTGAAATGTGATTTTGTACACGCGTTGTGTTTATTATTCAATATGTTTTTTTTCCCCAGATGAAAACGCACAATTCACAAAAACATTATCGCCCTGGCTTGACGTTGCTGAATTCATCAGTATCGAATGTACGTACTGTGTTAACATTACTTTTAATCCTTAACTTTATAAACGTGAGTTTGGTGTAGCAGGTAAATAAAATCACTGTCACGTAATTTACAAATTAAATGCCAAGTTACACACCATAAAAGTCGGGGTGGGGCCTGCGATTGGAGGCTACCGGGTGGTGATTCTCGCTCGGATTCCAGTCGCGTTCCACGTGGTTGCGCCCGCTGCTCCATCGCGGATAAGGTGTTCCAACCCCGCGACAGTTCGACGATGATGACTGAAGCTCCCTCTGCTCCTGGCTACTACCGAGTCGGCACCACTGAGCCTGGCTGTGGCGTTTAAAACTTTGAAGGCTCTGTCGGCAGCATTTGAGTTGCCTTGTTGACCTCAGAAAAAAATGCGTGGACTCAAATGCCCGTACCAGATGATGTAAAAAATGAATAGGTGTTGCTCTTTACAGCAAGAATACAGGAAGGGATAAGATGTTCAAGCCCCAAATAGGCACCGATCGCGAGGCATCGAGTTTGCATTCACCACATTTGCTTGTGGTAAAACATGCAAACACATGCTTTGATATAATGTATTGTCCTAAAGTAGGACGGACAGTCTGCTTCACTTAGAGTGGAGGTTAAGACCATCCGTCTTTTACAAGAATAGGCCATTGTGTGCCTGCGTCATATCCCAAATGAGACAAAAAAAATTAATAATGATACCGCAAATATTTACTCAGTTGGGATTATCGCAATTTTAGTATCCCCCTAAAGCGAAAGATTGGCAGGATTCTTCAGCAAGAGTAATCATACTCAGTGGGGCTTTCCTTGCTAAAAATAAGCGTGATACCTCTCCAACCCTGGGATTATTCGTAAGAGGGGGTGCGAATGGTTACGCATCGGCCGGTATTCTTGTGTGGTGCCATTGTAATTGTTAAGATTAAGGGTACAGCCCTGCAATTGCTCGGTCACCGCCACTGGTAGCATAAGAGCCTCCACAAGAAGGACCTCTAAAGAGCCCTCTCGTGAATATTTTTGAACGACTCTTCCCTAAAGAGGTGGGAGTATTCAAAATGACTGCACTACACACGACCTGCCGATCGACTGTTATCTTATTGCTTGTTTAAACAAAGGGTGCTGACTGACTGATACTTTGTGCACCACAGTTGATTATCAGGTTGTGTGGTGGGGTAAAGTATTGATACTCCCTCCTTATAAAAGGCATTTGGCCAGTGTGGATTCATTAAGTGTTCCATCCATAGACAGGTCTAAGGCAAGATTCTTTCCTGCATTTTGTTCTGTCTCTAACTGCTCTTCATCTGCCCATATGTCCTTGTTGAACATCACCTCATGTTATCGTTCCTTTCTTCCTCTTGGTCATTTCCCATAAGTGTCTTCCCTCAACCACCTCCTCCTGCTCATTCCTTCTCACCACCACCTGCCCAATCCACGTTGTTTTTCTCTTCCTGATACAAGGAGTCCACTTTCTTTTCACACCTGACATAGAATCTCTCCATTAACTTTTCTTCTACCCAGCTTATCTTCATAACTCGCTTTCAACTCCACATTTCAAAACCTTCCAGTTTATTTGTCTTCCTTTCGTATTGCCCACGTCTCGCAGGAAAATGTCGCCATACTTCAGGTGCAGCATTGTATCATTCCTCTCTTTTTAATTTGTCATCCAGAGCATTTTGCTCTAATCACCTTTCTCTTTCTGCAGATGTCCTTGGCTAGCATAGAAGAATAGGCCAAAATATCCTCGAGAGCACTGTCCTAGTGGAGGCCCTTTTACCAGCAGTGGCGTGAACAAGCAATTGCAGTGGCTGCACATTTATTCTCTTTTTAAATCCTTTATATTAAGTTCGCTTGCTTGCTTGCGTGCGTGCTTGCTTGCTTGCTTGCGTGCTTGCTTGCTTGCTTGCTTACGACCGTGCAAATCTTTCGGTCGTTTTTTAACCCACTTCCCGTGATCCAATCGAGCTGACATTTTCCACACCGACTCGTTGTGCTAGACAATTAATGTTCGCGAAAAAAAATTCCCAAAATTGTACACTTTTTAGGCAAAAAAAAATTATTTTACATATATTCAAATAGAACTCATTCATGGCTTTGGCTGAACGTCACAGTATAAGAGCCCAGAGCGTAACCCCTCCGCAGGCCGTGGCGGAGTAGCGCAGTTGGTAGCGCCCTCGCTTCCCATGCCAAAGGTCGTGGGATCGATCCCCGCGTTCTCCACAGGCGAATATATTTTTAAATCCTTTATATTAAGTTCACTGCCACGCATATAAATGATTTATAGTGAAAAACTTTGTTTTTACGGGTTATACTTATTTTATTAAAACCTTTATATTAAGTTCACTTGCTTGCTTGCTTGCGCGCTTACGACCGTGCAAATCTTTCGGTCGTTTTTAACCCACTTCCCGTGATCCAATCGAGCTGATATTTTCCACACAGACTCGTTGTGCGTGACAATTAATTTTCGTGAAAATTTTTTTCCAAAATTTTACACTTTTTAGGAAAAAAATAATTATATTTAATTACCAATTGCTTAATGGTGGCAGGCAATCATCTCAAGCCAGAGGACGAGAGGACTCTAGCCGCCACGCATATAAAGGATTTATAGTGAAAAACTTTGTTTTTACGGGTTAATTTTTTCACTTTAATCAGTGCGTGATGTTGTTGTTGTCCATTTCTTACAGTGGAAGTCGACACCACCCCGGGCAAAACAATTTACATGGTTTTAAAGTATGCATCAAAATCAATCCCCCTGCTATTTTTATCATACCTGCAGATAGTTGTCACGGCTGACGTGAACTCTACCAATGTGACGACATGTCCAAACAGCCTTTGTGCCATCACACCACAGTACACCTTTCCGGTGTATGGGTCAACCAGCCAGACCTTCAAGATCTACAATCGTTACAACGCGCACGTGTTTGCAATCGCCGGGGGTATATTCACGATCAATTGTGACCCTTCCACCATCTTCAGTGTAATATCTATTGCAGGAGATGGAATTGTAAAGCAAGTCAAGTTTCCACCGAGAGGTACAGCACAGGCACCAGCAGTTATGCACATGCTGTTGCAAGAAGTCACACGTTTAGCGCAACGGTTCTTCGCTTGCTATGCGTGGTGAATTAATGAATGTACGGCCTCAATTTTCCTTTCATTTGGCATCCGTCACGAGCTACCACTCGGTTCACACCTAGAGTGAGCAATGTCAGCGGAGTCTGCTGACTCTTTTTCATGAGACTTACTCTCATAATCTTGACTAAAAGCTTTCGTGACTGCAGGAATTCATATTCTTTGGGTCTTTCGGTAAATTCACGTAGTTAAAATAAAATACAAAAAAACGGACGTGCTCGGCGTGTGATTGAGCAT
>NC_136334.1:2581126-2655824 GCF_964198595.1 Lampetra fluviatilis | reverse complement strand
AGCCAAAGCCATGAATGAGTTCTATTTGAATATATGTAAAATAATTTTTTTTTGCCTAAAAAGTGTACAATTTTGGGAATTTTTTTTCGCGAACATTAATTGTCTAGGCACAACGAGTCGGTGTGGAAAATGTCAGCTCGATTGGATCACGGGAAGTGGGTTAAAAAACGACCGAAAAATTTGCACGGTCGTAAGCAAGCAAGCAAGCACGCAAGCAAGCAAGCAAGCACGCACGCAAGCAAGCAAGCGAACTTAATATAAAAGGATTTAAAAAGAGAATAAATTGTGCAGCCACTGCAATTGCTTGTTTCACGCCACTGCTGGTAAAAGGGCCTCCACTAGGACAGTGCTCTCGAGGATATTTTGGCCTATTCTTCTATGCTAGCCAAGGACATCTGCAGAAAGAGAAAGGTGATTAGAGCAAAATGCTCTGGATGACAAATTAAAAGAGAGGAATGATACAATGCTGCACCTGAAGTATGGCGACATTTTCCTGCGAGACGTGGGCAATACGAAAGGAAGACAAATAAACTGGAAGGTTTTGAAATGTGGAGTTGAAAGCGAGTTATGAAGATAAGCTGGGTAGAAGAAAAGTTAATGGAGAGATTCTATGTCAGGTGTGAAAAGAAAGTGGACTCCTTGTATCAGGAAGAGAAAAACAACGTGGATTGGGCAGGTGGTGGTGAGAAAGGAATGAGCAGGAGGAGGTGGTTGAGGGAAGACACTTATGGGAAATGACCAAGAGGAAGAAAGGAACGATAACATGAGGTGATGTTCAACAAGGACATATGGGCAGATGAAGAGCAGTTAGAGACAGAACAAAATGCAGGAAAGAATCTTGCCTTAGACCTGTCTATGGATGGAACACTTAATGAATCCACACTGGCCAAATGCCTTTTATAAGGTGGGAGTATCAATACTTTACCCCACCACACAACCTGATAATCAACTGTGGTGCACAAAGTATCAGTCAGTCAGCACCCTTTGTTTAAACAAGCAATAAGATAACAGTCGATCGGCAGGTCGTGTGTAGTGCAGTCATTTTGAATACTCCCACCTCTTTAGGGAAGAGTCGTTCAAAAATATTCACGAGAGGGCTCTTTAGAGGTCCTTCTTGTGGAGGCTCTTATGCTACCAGTGGCGGTGACCGAGCAATTGCAGGGCTGTACCCTTAATCTTAACAATTACAATGGCACCACACAAGAATACCGGCCGATGCGTAACCATTCGCACCCCCTCTTACGAATAATCCCAGGGTTGGAGAGGTATCACGCTTATTTTTAGCAAGGAAAGCCCCACCGAGTATGATTACTCTTGCTGAAGAATCCTGCCAATCTTTCGCTTTAGGGGGATACTAAAATTGCGATAATCCCAACTGAGTAAATATTTGCGGTATCATTATTAATTTTTTTTGTCTCATTTGGGATATGACGCAGGCACACAATGGCCTATTCTTGTAAAAGACGGATGGTCTTAACCTCCACTCTAAGTGAAGCAGACTGTCCGTCCTACTTTAGGACAATACATTATATCAAAGCATGTGTTTGCATGTTTTACCACAAGCAAATGTGGTGAATGCAAACTCGATGCCTCGCGATCGGTGCCTATTTGGGGCTTGAACATCTTATCCCTTCCTGTATTCTTGCTGTAAAGAGCAACACCTATTCATTTTTTACATCATCTGGTACGGCATTTGAGTCCACGCATTTTTTTCTGAGGTCAACAAGGCAACTCAAATGCTGCCGACAGAGCCTTCAAAGTTTTAAACGCCACAGCCAGGCTCAGTGGTGCCGACTCGGTAGTAGCCAGGAGCAGAGGGAGCTTCAGTCATCATCGTCGAACTGTCGCGGGGTTGGAACACCTTATCCGCGATGGAGCAGCGGGCGCAACCACGTGGAACGCGACTGGAATCCGAGCGAGAATCACCACCCGGTAGCCTCCAATCGCAGGCCCCACCCCGACTTTTATGGTGTGTAACTTGGCATTTAATTTGTAAATTACGTGACAGTGATTTTATTTACCTGCTACACCAAACTCACGTTTATAAAGTTAAGGATTAAAAGTAATGTTAACACAGTACGTACATTCGATACTGATGAATTCAGCAACGTCAAGCCAGGGCGATAATGTTTTTGTGAATTGTGCGTTTTCATCTGGGGAAAAAAAACATATTGAATAATAAACACAACGCGTGTACAAAATCACATTTCACACAGCGGCAATCTAATAATTAATTTGCCTTCAGTGCCCCTGGACTCATTTACCCTCCTCTGAGTACTGTACTCAGGGCCGGATTAAGATTTTGTAGGTCCGTGGGCTACAGGTACTGTGAGGCCCCCAGTAATATTTTCAAAAGAAAAACAAAGTTAAAGAAACGTTTTATTTATTTATAAAAGACCAACAATAAATAAAATGCAGGATTCACAATTGAAATAACTTTTCACTTAATCTCTGGAGGCCCTCGAACTGGCAAAGGCCACAGGGCTGCAGCCTCTGAAGCCCATGCCTTAATCCAGCCCTGACTTTACTGGCCAACTGTCATACACGATATATCTCTACTTTAGCACCTCCGATAAGAACAGTTGGCTACGTACGTTGCAAAACCAGGACCCTGCGGGGTGGGCTGGTAGGAACGAATAATCAAAGAATATAAACATAATGTATTATTACACTTGTTTAGCCAGGAAAGCCCCACTGAGTCTAAAGGTTTTTCTAGGGTCCTGCCAAGTGTTTGCAGTAGGGGGCGATGTTGCTACACCTAATCGGACGATAGGAAGGGAGAGTGTGAGGCCTAGTTCTAGGCTTTAGGCCTAGCTGTAGGCTTTAGGCCGCTGTGAGTTAATTTGTAATTTAAATGTTTAATTATTTATGTAAATGCTTTAAATGTAAATGTTTCTATTTAAAAACATCAGAGAATGTAACATTGTTAAACATTAACTCCCTTTCACACACGCGGGGGTACGATACAAAGGGAGAGTTTGAGGCCTAGTTCTAGGCTTTAGGCCTAGCTGTAGGCTTTAGGCCGCCGTGAGTTAATTTTTAATTTAAATGTTTTTATTATTTATGTAAAAGCTTTACATTTTAATGTTTCTATTTAAAAGCATCAGAGAATGTAACATTGTTAAACATTAACTCCCTTGCACACACGCGGGGGTACGATACGAAGGGAGAGTTTGATGCCTAGTTCTAGGCTTTAGGCCTAGCTGTAGGCTTTAGGACGCTGTGAGTTAAATTTTAATTTAAAAGTTATAATTAAAAGCTATCTCAGGGAATTATAAGGGAATGTTACACTTGTTTAGCCAGGAAAGCCTCATTAATTTAAATATTTTAATTAAAAGCTATCTGAGGGAATTATAAGAGAATGTTATACTTGTTTAGCCAGGAAAGCCTCACTGAGTCTAAAGGTTTTTGTAGGGTCATGCCAAGTATTTGCAGTAGGGGGCGATGTTGCTACGCAGACGGACGGACGGACGGACAAACGGACGGACGATATAATCTATTGTAGGCTGGTCCACGTCGTTCCTACCAGTATAAGTTTAACATACATACTGTTGAGCACCGTGGGGGCTCTGTCGCAAGGCTCACTGATGGTTTATGGGGTCTCCTTTTGTTGTTTTGTTGACTCATCTCTGTCCTGACCTTCTCACCCCACTGTTGTACACACCTCACTCTTTTCTGTCTCTGTTTATTTTGTCCCTCGCTCTTCTCTCTCTCTTTCACCTCGACCCTCTGATGTTCCCAACGTAACCATGTTGCTGTATGGATCACCGTGCACCATGATTGTGTGCTTTCCTTGTCTAGAATATTTTAATAAAAGAATACAATGTAAATATTATATGGTTCTTTCGGTAAAGTCACGTACGTAGAAAAAATAATAACAATAAAATAATAAAGTGAATAAAAATATCACGACGTTTTAATCGCAACACAGCGGTCGTCATCAGGATCAGGCAGGTTCGCCTCTGAGGGCAACCTGCTTAGAAAGGTTTAGAGATGGGCGGGGCAGCTAATGTTAATGTGGGGGAGGGCTCCGACACCGGCAGTAGGTCTACACCAATCAGAGAGCTGCTTATAAATGTTTAGAGATGGGCGGGGCAGCTAGAGTTAATGTAAGAGAGGGCCACGACACCGGCAGTAGGTCTACATCAATCAGAGAGCTGCTTATAAATGTTTAGAGATGGGCGGTGCAGCTAATGTTAATGTAGGAGAGGGCCACGACACCGGCAGTAGGTCTAGACCAGGGGTCCTCAAACTACAGCCCGCGGGCCACATGCGGCCCACTGAGGGCATTTATCCGGCCCATGGTCACTAATTGGGCTGCGCTTGTGAGCACTCATTTGGCTGCGCTGGTGAGCACTAATTGGGCTGCGCTGGTGAGCACTCATTGGGCTGCGGTGGTGGGCACTGATTGGGCTGCGGTGGCGAGCACTGATTTGGCTGCGCTGGTGAGCACTGATTGAGCTGCGGCGGTGGGCAATGATTGAGCTGCGGCGGTGGGCACTCATTGGGCTTCGCTGGTGAATGGTTCAATGGGCCAATTGACTGGACTTGCCCCCCAGGCCTAAGGCTGCCAGCCCTCCCCTGGCTGTGCTTGACTGGCTCTCCCTCCCTCAGCTCTCTCACTTGTCCCTCGGCTCCACTCCCAGTGATATTCCTGTGTGCTGAGTAAATGATAGAGGGGTAATAACAGAGTGATATCTGATCTCTGGAGGGGCTGCCTGCTGTTTTCCCGTGCTGGTCAGTGACAGACAGCCGAGGAGTAGGAAAACCAATTTAAATGACAGTAAGTGCATTTATATTCTGATTGCTATTCAATTATATGAGGTTATATGTTGTATGTTGTGTAAGCCCCGGTTCATACTGTTGCGATCTCTGAGCAGTGCGAGTTCAGCCATATGCTTGTATGGCTGAACTTGCATTAGATTCGGAAGAAAAAAGGCACATGTGCCTTCTTTTTTCCTGCAGTAGATCGCATGGGTCTTCTCCCCCATGCGATCAGATTCCTATGCGAGTTCGCAGATCGCACTGCGATCTGTGAACAAAACTGCAGGTGTAATTAACTTTTTAATGGCACCCGCACCAGTGTGAGCCTGGGGTAAAAGCGGAGTTCCCCCAATCAGACTGCATTGATGGGCAGTGCAGTCTGTATGTCTCTGTGTGGGCAAAGTCATTGCTGGTATATTGTTTTTGTAGCGCTGTATATATATATTGGTATTTTACTAATAGCAATTTTGACTCCCTAGGAAACAATGATGTCAAGAAAGAGAAAAATTGACTCGGAGTGTAGGATATTCAAAAAACAGTGGACTTATGATTACTTTTTCATGCAGTACAAGGAAAGAGCTGTGTGTCTGATATGCCAGAATATAGTGTCTGTGTTCAAAGAATACAATTTATGTCGACACTATGAAACTCAGCATAAAGATAAATATGATTGTTTGGTCGGAGAAGTGAGAAAAGATAAAATATTAAAACTGAAAAATGCATTAACAACTCAGCAACATACTTTTGTGAAGCAGAAGCAGCTAAATATTTCATCACTGCGAGCAAGTTTTCAAGTTGCCAAGCTAATAGTGTGCACTGGCAGACCATTCGTTGAGGGAGAATTTGTTAAAGAATGCCTTCTTTCTGTTGCCAAAGAGATGTGTCCAGAGAAGGCCGATTTATTTATTACAGTGAGTCTTTCAGGACCAACAATTACACGGAGGATTGAAGAAATGGGAGACAATTTCCATCAGCATTTGCAAAACTCCACAAAAAAACTTTCCTATTTTTCCTTGGCACTCGACGAAAGCAATGATGTTCGTGATTCTGCACAACTTCTAATTTTTATTCGTGGGACGAATGACTATTTCGAAGTCACAGAAGAGCTTGCTGCACTGCAAAGCATCAAAGGAACAACTACAGGAGAGGATATCTATTAAAAGGTTTGCCAAACTGTGAATGGTTTGGAGCTGAACTGGGCTAAACTAGCCAGTGTGACAACTGATGGTGCTCCTAGCATGGTGGGGTCTAAGAAAGGAGTAATTGCTCGCATTAACCAAGAGATGGACAAACATAACCATTCTCATCCAATAGCCATACACTGCCTCATCCACCAACAAGCGCTGTGTAGTAAATCACTGAAGTGGGACTGTTAACTTCATTAGAGCTCATGCACTAAACCATAGACAATTTCAGGAATTTCTGTCTGAGCTAAATGTTGACTATGAAGATGTTCTGTACCACACAGAAGTCCGTTGGCTGAGTCGAGGGAGAGTTTTGAAACGTTTCTTTGACTTACTTCCACAGATTACAGCTTTTCTGTTTTCAAAAAACAAAGAAGTACCAGAGCTCAATGATGCAGAATGGAAATGGCACCTTGCCTTTCTGACAGATGTAACAGAGCTACTCAACAGTTTCAATGTGCAACTTCAAGGAAAGGGGAAGCTCATCTGTGATATGCAATCACACGTCAAAGCATTTGAAGTAAAATTAGGCCTCCTCATCAAACAAGTGAAGGAGGAAAACTTCTGCCATCTCCCCACAACTCAAAATCTGTTAGCGGAAAAACCATTGGTTGCATTCCCAAACAAAACATGTCTGGATTCACTGGAAAAATTGCAAAAGGAGTTCCAATTTAGATTTAAAGAGCTTCTTCTCCTTGAACAGGACATACAGCTTTTCCGTAACCCATTTTCTATTGACATTGAAAATGTGGATACAATTTACCAAATGGAACTGGCTGAACTGCAGAATTGTGACTCTCTGAAAGACGCATTCAAGTCAAGCAGCCTTCATAATTTCTATGCATTTCTCCCCTCTGAGACATATCCTCATCTCAGGAACCATGCACTTAAAATGGCAACCATCTTTGGCAGTGCTTATGTCTGTGAACAAACTTTTTCCAGAATGAAACATTTGAAATCTCCAACCAGATCTAGACTAACGGATGCACACTTGCTTCACTTGTTACGACTAGCAGTGACAAATATGGAACTGGACATTGACCATCTCATTAGCCCAAAGCAGGCCCATAGTTCCCATTGAAATACTGGCAAGTTTGTTGATTTAACTTTACTTGTTCTTCATTTTAATTATTATATTTGTTCCCGTTTTGTTTCTTCACTTCAAAATAAGATATATGCAGTGTGCATAGGAATTTGTTAATAGTTTTTTTAACTATAGTCCGGCCCTCCAACGGTCTGAGGGACAGTGAACTGGCCCCCTGTTTAAAAAGTTTGAGGACCCCTGGTCTAGACTAATCAGAGAGCTGCTTATAAATGTTTAGAGATGGGTGGGGCAGCTAATGTTAATGTAGGAGAGGGCCCCGACACCGGCAGTAGGTCTACACCAATAAAAGCATTGCCCCTCGCTCCACACACCCACAATGCTGACGGTGGAGGTTGACAAGCAAACACAAATCAAGTCATGACCCAAAGTGTTTGATGACATCTTTCCAATGATTGCTCAGTCTATAACCTTCCTCTCGGTCGAAATTGTCTCTGTCTGTATATATGGATGGCTTCATGAACGAATCCTTGTAAAAATCCAGTAGGCTTGCAAAGTACCATCGACTTAGAGAAATCAATTTCGTGTGAGCCAGCTGCAGTAAAATTATGATCAGCCACAGCAGAAGTATTGGTCCTACCATGTTTCAGAATCTTCCTTTTGTTCACGGACACAGTCCGAGACATGTTGCTAAGTTTCCCCAATGTAACTGCTGCCACATATACAGCTTAGTTTGTAGATGCCAGGATATTGCATGTCAGGAATATTTTCTTTCATAGATGGCATCAGATCACGAATTGTATGTACTGTGTTAAATCTAACCTGGATCTTGTGTTTGTTCATGATTTTGGAAATCGTTTTGGTTACCCCTGCAATGTATGGTAAGGTGATGGATTTGATTGGATCCTCAGATGGCTCCTTCCTCACGGTTGGGGTGATGGCTTTGCGGATTGTGTAGTCAGAATATCCATTCGCCTTGAGAGCTTGGTGTAAGTGTTTGAGATCACTGGTTAGGTGTTCATGGTCGGAGATACATTGAGCTCTATGGTGTAGCGTTTTGATGAGGGAATTATTCTGGGATGTATGGTGGTGGGAATCAGGTTTAAGGTAGGCGTCAGTATGGGTTACTTTCCTGTAGACAGAATGGCTCATTGAGCCATCTAGTCTCTTTTTTATTAGGACATCCAAGAAGGTAGAATGCCATGCTTTTCTACCTCCATGGTGAATTTGATGGCTGGGTGTATTGAATTGATGTGGTTGAGGAATTGGTTCAGAGCCGGTCGGCCATGTGTCCAGATGACAAACGTGTCATCTACGTACCTCTTTCACGGGGACGGGCGTAGAGTGGATGCCTGAAAGGCGTCTATCTCAAAATTTTCCATGAAATTATTGGCTATAACCGGAGATAAGGGAGAACCCATTGGGGTGCCTTCAGTTTGTAGAATGTTCCATTCCAGGTGAAGTATGTGTTGGTGAGGCAGTGTCTCACCAGGGCCGGTACATCAGTATTCAATCCTCTTCCTCATTCTTTGTTCCAGCAGGATCTTTGTGTGCTTAGCGTCATCTCATTCCCTTATTTTTTTCACTCGTCAAATCTCTCACACATCCTTCATATTTAAATGAATTACAATTCAGGATGAGAGCCTCCCCACGGAGGTTACTTGACCATACTTCACCGCTGCCGGGCAGTGTGGGTTGCTGAAGGTAGGGAGCATAGGAGTGCTGGATATAACAAAAATGGATTTTGCTTCACTGCTTCACTGTTTCACTGCTGCCCACCATGTAGCCCCATAACCGCGTATGACAACCTGGGATGCACGGTGGACACCCATTCATTCAAGCACTATCCAGGCTCAAAGCTGCTTGGCTTATGGGATATGACGAGATCGGGTGCGTTAATGTGATTATGTCATGGGTTAAATCCCCCCCCCCCCGAGGGGCGTGCATTGTAAGGATACTTACAGAATATTCCGATGCCCAAGGAAATATCCGAGGACTTAGCTGCATCCAGGGTATCCGCAAATACATTGCACGTTCGGCTGTCTGGGATTCAAATGAGAAACATATGTATAGTTATAACACATAAATATATGTTATACACGTCATATACAGTGCATTCATTGTATACGTGGTTACAAAAGCATTACCTGACCAACACAACCACTACCCTAACTCTTTTGTTGTATTAACCGTTTCATTTTTCATTGGGAAAGCGTCTCAAGGGATACTGCCACAGTGGTCAGTGCTTTGCACGCTGGACTTGGAATGCAGAAGTCGCCGGTTCAATCTCCCGACACGGCAGCTGAAAGAATGGGTCAAGTTTCTGAAATCTCCCCCACCTGGCCACCCAGTTGTGTAAATGTGTATGCCAGGTTGTACAATGGGCAGGTCGCGTGTGGAAGAGTAGGTCAGAGAGGCTCCCTTGAGTACCCAGTAAACATGGAACGTTGGGCCAATGTTGGTCCAACGGTCAGCGCAAGGTTGGCATGTTTACTGGGTGGAGGCCCATCTGCCAGCAGTCGCGTGAGCAAGCAGTTGCAGGGCTGCACTTTGACCGTTCAAGGCACACACACGATGTAAACACAACCTTCGCATCATTCATCTGGAAATATGACAAATTTGGGGAATGTACGGTAAAACGCCGTATATCGGACCATCACAAATGCACCCTGATCAATTGACTGCCCACACCCAGTGCGGAATTTGTGCACGGCGATGTGACTGTCATTTTCTACCGTGTCCACACATCCTTCGTCTTCAGGTGGAACACGTCACAGCACGATAGCTGTATCACTTGGAACACGTCACAGCACGATAGCTGTATCAAGTGATACAGCTATCGTGCTGTGACGTGTTCCACCTGAAGACGATAGCTGTATCAAGTGATACAGCTATCGTGCTGTGACATGTTCCACCTGAAGACGGAAGCTTGTGTTGCCTCCGAAACGTCGTGATTTTTATTTTATTTTTCATTTTACTTTTATTTATTTTTTTACCTACGTGACTTTACCGACAAAACCTAAGAATATCTGTAGATATTTCACATATCCGACCTTTTCACGTGTACTCCTTTCACTGGCTCCCCAGTGAGTCGGATATGCGACGTTGTACTGGACTCATATTATTTTCAGGTATCTCTTTGGTTAACGTGAGCGGGGAGTGATGCCTCAGCCGGTCCTGCGCAACTCCATTCACCAACACGCATTGACCAGCGTGGTGAAGTATGGCCAAAAAACCCCCACAACCTTGATGGCATGTCGATTTTCTCCATTAAGCAATTTATTGACAAAAACAGTAAACGGCTGTAAATAATTATTACATAATGGACAAAACATTTTTTGCAGCACCATGGGAAGGGAAGTAGATCCAGGGATGTAATGAACGGAGAAATAAAAAGGAACGAGAAGTGATACCGGGACGGAAGTCCCTAAGATGGGCAAAGAGGCCACAGCTCAATATGAGGAGCAGGATAAGAGAACGAGCACCAGGCAGGAAGGGGAGGAGGCGGAGAATACATAACTGGACCAAGATGTCACGGATGATGAGAGGGTGATGACTAGAGGGAGGGAACAGAGGGAGTAGAGAAAAGCAGAATTGAGCTGCATTGAGCATCGTCTGTTTTCAAAGGGGAAGAGAGGGAGTAGAGAGACAGCGTCTGTTTTCACAATGGGTGGTGGGGATAAGTGAGAGATTCACAGTGGGTGTGGCCACACAGAAGTCACCTGGTTTACGGGGAGGCTTGAGCTGATTTAAATAGAGAAAGAGAAATGTATAGATGAGAGGGGAGGGAATCAGACTTGGGGTGCGACGGTAGGCTTGGGATGGTTCAGATCTATGTAGACAAATCATTTCTATCATAAGAGTTCAGTACGAAAATGTGGTATAATGCACGCTGTGAATGAATGACGAAGGGCTCTCACCGCACACCAGGGTGTGGGACGTGGGCACAAAGTAGGTGAAGCCTTTAACGACGTACATGGCACAGGCATATACACACGTCACGGCCGTCGACGGAAGGTAATACGCGTTGTATTTCCAAAATCCATCTGCAAACGGGTTACAAAATAAAACAACAAATATAATTATGAGGCAGGCGGAAAACTCAAGAGTTTAGGGCGCCAATCCAGTAAATATGAAACGTTCGCCCAACATTTGTATGGTTGCTGTGAAGCCAACACCGCTGGGATTCTGAGTTCGATTCGGTGTTTCAACCGTCCGTGGCTAATCCTAATTGTCAGGAGCCGTGAGTTGATGGTCTCCGCCACAGAGTGGAGCACATCATGACAAGCGTGATGTAATAATTACTCAATTGGGATTGCACAGAGATCCTCGACCCCCTACTGGCAGACTCACGCCCGTTTGCAGGCCAGGTTGAGATGAGATGTGAAGCGCTGTGAGACACCCCGGCGAATAGGAGGGCAGCCTTTCTCAAACTGAAAATTCAAAACTGATGTCTTTAGAAATGCTATTTGTATTTAGTTTGTTGTCCTTCCCCTGCACCTCTGATAAGCACGGTTGGCTATATATGAGGCCGTCCATAAATGATGTCACGCGATTTTGGACGATTTTTGACCACCCCCCCTTGTCACAAGGCGTCAAAAAGTTATGACGTCACAAAGCCCCCCCAAAACCATATTTCCATTTTGAAAATAAAACATGGTTCAATTCGCTTTAAACTATTGTCATTGTAGTGCGTATTTAATGTGGTGCTGCGCTATGATGTTGTAGGAAACAACATGTATTAAACAGTCTATTTAATTAAGTAGAACGTGTTGTCTATATTTATTTAAAGTTGCGCATTTTGACGTGACGTCACATTTCTCAACCCCCCCCTTCGTCCCACATCGTTACAAATGCCTGACCCCCCCACCTAGGTGCGTGACGTCTTTTATGGAAGGCCCCCATGGGGCGAAAGAAGTTAAACGTACATACAACACAAATCACTCTCACTGTACAGGACGTGCATGGAGAACATCACGTGCATTTCCACAGCGTGTATCACGGATAAAGGCACGGTGAGTCCAGCGAGGCAGGTGCGTGAGGTGCATTCACTCTACAGAACAATGTGGCAGGCCGTTACAGCAGCAAGTCGATAGCCTCAGCCCGGTCACCAATCACTGCGCATTCAATTTGTTTCTACCAAGGCCGTAGCCATGGAGCCAACATTAGGGGGGACCAAATCTTCCAGGGGGTCTGGGGGTCCCCCCCCCCAGAAAAAAAAATCTAAATTTGAAAAGAATTTCCTGCCTAAAATATAACAAATTCACTAACACATGGGATTGACTTTTTATTTATTTTTAACAATAATATCTAATAGTGAATTGTATTACATTGCTCTGTTTTTTCTTGTTTACCTTTTCTTGTTTCATTGTATGTAATGGTAGAGATTATGGATTTATAAAGTACAACCATAACCACAATCATATAAACAGAAATCTATTTTATAGCAATATATTGGGGGGGACATTTTGAGCATATTTGAATATTGGGGTGGGGATATTTCCCCCCCCCCCCGCCAATATCCACTATTATTTAATTATTTATGACGCATGCACGACCATACCAACTCACGCGCCTTTGGTGGGGGAGACGGCCCATACCAAGTCGCACGCCCGAGGTGGGCGTGAGGGGGGCTTTTTCTTCCGCGTTAAAATGCTATAAAATACACTAAACGCTCAGGTAAATTATTCACTGTGTGATGTCCTCCCCACCCCGATGCATGTAATTATTACTACTATACAGTCGCTAGATGCTATCACTATAGGCCGTAGATATTACTGCAGAGCGATTGGGGAGATCGTGCCTGCGGTGGGGGTAGCAGCCCAGCGGTGGTGAGTGCTCGGTGAAGGAAGCTCTGGAAGGAAGGAGGCAAGTGGAGAAAGAGACTGAGTGCCAAAAAATATAAAGATGCTCCTTCATGACTTGAATCAAGGAAAGTGAATAAGACATCTCAAGATCGGACGAAATGGAGGGAGCTGAACTAATCAGCTGCTACATTAGCAGTGGACGAATGATAAATAACCACATCCATCAGTAAGCTTGGCAGGCCACTCCACGAGCCTTGGTATATGGTGCTTTTTCTGAATATGGTGCTTTTTCTGGAAGACTTTGCTGTTTTTTCCTCGAATTTTATGTTTGCGCGTAGTCACTTTAAGATGTTTCTTGTTCATGTTTCTTCTTGTTGCAGTTGCACCCAATTCAAGAGCCGAATGGCTCACAGGGTTATACCAGATAAATGAAACTGAAAAGAAACTGAAACTGGTGGGCAAGACGCGTCCCGTGGGCGCCATTTGAATGAATATGTGACAAAAGGGGCTTGTTCGGGATTCTCAAGCACCTGGAGCGAGTGTTCCGTAGCCCTTGTAGTCGGTGTCAGAGCTGCAACTGTCGAAGCTGCTGTTGATATTGAAGTAGAAAGTGACTGCACTGATGTCCTTTGAAACTGCAAACGCAAATCATATCGAACACAAGGCATAGCAATAGCAAACACAAGTCGCAGCAAACATGTCACAGCGAACAGAAGTCATAGCAACAAAACTGACACCTTTTTACAAGGAGTCATGTTTGCATAGACCGCAATACCTGCAGTCATAACACAAACAAAAGAACATAACTCTGATAATGTGCACATGATAAGTCAGTTTTGTTGCCAGATAGAAGGGTAAAAAAAAAACAATTATCATATTTTTACTGGCAAATGAGGTTCCCATAGTATAGAAGTCATAGCGATAGTAAACACATGTCATAGCAAATCCAAATCATAGCAAACACAAGTAATAGCAAACACATGTTAGCAAACACATGTCATAGCAAACACATGTCATAGCAAACACTTGTCATAGCAAACGCATGTCTTTGCGAACACATGTCATAGTGAATACAAGTCATAGCATAGCAAACACAAATCACAGCAAACACATGTGCAATGTGAGGATATATCCGGGTTGCTGATGGATCACACCTCGTTACGATGATTGGCTCTACCGGTCCTGGCCCATAGCCAATGGGGGGAAGTCTAGGGGCGTGGCCCTGACGTAATGGGAAGGTGACATCTGTAAGCAGAGGATTGGATCTGCTGGCTTTAGCCACAGCCAATGGGGGGACGAGTCAGGGGCGCGGTCCTGGGAACATACGATGGAGTCTAGAAGATTCCATAGAGGTTAACCAGGATTGGTGGAAAGGGTATTGAAAGGGGTGGAGACGGACAACACGTGGTCAGATCTGGAACGAACGGAGGGTGAGGCCACGCTGGAGCGGGGTCCAGGCTGCCACGTGGCCGCGCGTGTCTCTCTCTCCCTCTCACGCTGTCTGTCAGCAGCGTGAAGGAGTAAGATAGGAGTGTTGTGAACGAAAGGCAAATAAAGACCGGATTCCAGAAGTCGCTTCCACGACCTTTATTACACATGCATGTTTGCAATGGGGTGGAGCGCTGGCGCAGTAGTCAATGAAGTGCGCGTTGTTAAAACGGCGCCTGAGTTTAATTCCTGATCCAGGGTTTATATCTGTGGCAAGTGAAGTCAAGAACGGGCCCTGGGCTCCACGCTTCATCAACCGTGCAATGACCTAGGAACTCTGAACTATGGTCAAAGAAACCCCCCTGACCAACATTGTGAGGAGGGGCCTTCATCCAGCGGTGAATTAACACAGGGATGCACAGTATTATTACTATTTAAAGCTTTCGTGACTGCAGGGATTCATCTTCTTGGTTCTTTCGGTAAAGTCACGTAGAAGGGAAGTTATAAAATAATTTATTATTTTATATAAAATAATTTATTATTTTATAACTTCCCTTCTATGTGACTTTACCGAAAGAACCAAGAAGAAGTATTATTACTGTTTGTGCTGTAATTCCGTGGTTCTCTAAGTTGTTGGTGAAGTGGCCCCACCAATTAAAGAACCACTGGTCCCCATAAACCCCGCCACCAACCCAGCGGTGGATCCCAGGGGCCCCCATTGCGCCCCTTAAGACCCCGAGAATTGGTATTTTATTGATATTCACCAGAGACAATCAATGGAATTATTATTAATATAGCACTCTCCGTATTCCCCCTTGGGAGGTGTTAGTTTTGCCTTTATCTATGCTGTCCCCATTTCAGGCACTTAAAAATCTCTCTTAACTGGCAGGAATCCCTCAGGCATATCGACTGAACTGTGGTGAACATCCCTCGGGCACGTTCTCTCCTCTGGCTTCCACTCCATTGCTTGTCCCAACCATCGGTTACCCTGCTAGCCTTGACGTGGTGTCCTGCCACAGACCACGATCTTATCGCCGAGCTCGGCCCTCCCCGAGCTTACCATTACAATTACAAGCAAATTTCCGGGCCATAGCCGAGCTCGGCCCTTGCCGAGCTTACATTTGTAATAAAGGTCGTTGAGACAACGTCTGGAATTCAGTATTCTTTATTAAGTTTCTTTCACAGCTCTCACTATATTCGTTCCTCTGCTGTATGGCTCTTTCACGCTGTTGGCACACAGCGTGAGAGAGAGAGAGACTGCCGCGGCCCGCCACGTGACAGGCTCCGGACCTCCGCACCAGCGTGGCTTCCACCTTCGTTCCTCCAAGCTCTGACCACGTGCTGTCTGTCTCCGCCCCTTTCAATCCCTTGCCCACGTGATGCCTCACAGCCAATCCTCAGCCACATCCCTGGAACCTTCCAGAGCCCACTCTACGGCCCCAGGGCCACGCCCCTAACTCGACTCCCCATTGGATGCGGCTGAAGCCAGCAGAGCCAATCATCCTCTTCCTGGTGTAACTTTCGCATTTCATCAGGGCCACGCCCCTGGCTCGACTCCCCATTGGTTGTGGGCTGAGGCCGGCAGAGTCAATCATTATCATCCAGGTGTAACCAATTAATCATTCAGGTGTGACCCATTTATCATCCAGGTGTAACCTCACATTACACATTTACAAGCAAATTTCCGGGCCCTGGCCGAGCTCGGCCCTCGCCAAGCTTACATTTACAATTACAAGCAAATTTCCGGGCACTAGCTGAGCTTGGCCCTCACCAAGCTTACATTTACAAGCAAACACACAACACAGACGCTGGCTGCACACAGAGCCACACGTGTTGGGATGTTCGTCTGATGAACACCATACATGGCTCCACCTCGCTCGAGTGTAGTGACAAACCTTTAGCTTAACAAGAGGTTACCGAATTCATTTGTAATTTCTCTTTCACGGTATCCATGCCATAGACTGCTCTCCCATGAAAGGCCGGGCACAAGTTTGGGATGTGCCTTTCCAGAGTGTCTATTGGTCCAGAGAACACAGTACTCAGTCGTGTTTATAATTGGGGTGGTACTTCATTGATTACACTTCTAAGAATACGTTTGGTCTTCCAAGTGTAATAAAGGACTCTTAGGCGATGTTGGTCTCCGTCTGTCCTTTATTGGGTTCTTGTCTCGCACCCCGCGATGTCCCCGGTCGGACCCGCACCTCTTCCGTCGCGTGCCCTCCGCACGCCGTTCGAGTCCTCCGCTCTCTCTGCAGCCACACCGCTGCCCGTGTGCCCCGTACACTCCGCAACCACCCCGCTGCTCCGTGTAACTCCGCACACTCTGCAGCCACTACGCTGCTCTGTGTGCCCTGCACACTCTGTAGCCACTCTGCTGCTCCGTGTGCTCCCGCACACTTTGCAGCCACTCCGCTGCTCCACGTACACCGCTGGCCGACGGTGCCATGACTCCGACCACGTGGCAATTCGTACCACTCCTCCGCCAGCACCCCGGGTGGCTTATCTTCACTCTCTCTCGACTCCCGATCCCCTTCCGGTTCTCACCCTATATCCTCCTCCTCACGTGACCCTGACTCCTCCTCCTCCTCACGTGACCCTGACTCCGCCCCCACTCACCCCGACGACCAGGCTCCACCTCCCCTAATACTCCAGCCCGCGTGAGTGGTGCAGAGGCAGCGCCCACCCTGTCCTTGCTCGCATTACACAAGCAAGAAAATCCTACTATTGCACGGAGTCGGATGCTGAGATCCCTTCCCTATGAGCTTCTACTCCGTGCCACTTCTCAGTGGCGTAGCTAGGATATTTTGCGCCCGGGGACGAACTATAAAATTGGCGCCCCCCCCCCCCCCCACGTTTAATCACATACCAAAATGTAATTACATTACATGTAGGCTGTGTGTGGCAGGATATATAAACTTTTAGGTTGAGGTGTAGATTTGTGCAGTAGTTTTAGGCTCCCGCGCCCGCCGCAATAAGTTATAATGTAACGTTGTAAGCCTCATTTTGGCGCCCCTTTACCTTGGCGCCTGGGGACACATGTACCCCCCTGCCCCTCCCTAGCTATGCCTCTGCCACTTCTCCAGCCACATCCACGGCCCTCACATCTCGTTCCGTCGCACCATCTCATTGCCCCCTCGGTCTCGCTCTCCTCTTGCTGCATTGCGTCGGTGGCATCTCCACAGCCCTCCTCGTCACAACCTTCTCGGCCTCATTGAACAAGCGCCCAGACCATCAACGCAATTGGTTCCTCTTCATTCCGCCTCATTACCTGAGAGATATTCCCTACATGCTCCTCACTATTCTCATCTGTGCCCATTCAGGTCTCTCTCGTCTATCTCTTGAAGTGCCCACATCTCTACAGTGCATCACTCTTCTATCTACGTTCCCTTCGAGTTGTCTTGGCAATTTGTTTTGGTTGATCACTTTCAAATCCTGAAGCCTCTCTTCATTGAAGTCATCCTGCCTCAACACGTTTCTTTCTAACTCGCACCCTCTTTCCTCAGGTAACGTTGTACCTAAGGTGTTCAAATGACTGGCCTGCTTGATGTCCATCTTTATCCTATCCACACATTCAATTGTGCTTCCTCATTTTCTGCTGACAAATCCCTCTGTCTTCTAGGCATTGCCTTTTAATCAACTTGTTTTCAGGCTTTCCTGCCATTCGCCATCGGCAATAAACGCTCCCATAACAAGACCATATTCTGGTTTCCTCAGTCAACACATACTCCACTGTTTTATAAATCGCAGTGGGCTTCACGCCAATTCGACCCTGATCGTGCATACACGTCTAAGTAAATTATCAATGTAAGCAAATCGGCATTCAAACATCGACCGATAAACACATCCTCTGATGAAACAGAAAAGCAATCAGACGTCACGGCTTATCTTAAAACATATTTAAAAATCCGAAATGTATTTTTTACTTGGATTAATCGCTTACCCTCGGATGTGTACGCGAACGTTATCCCACCGGCAGCGCTGTCGGTGAACTTAACAACATTCACGCACTCGCTGATGCCAAGCAACGCACACGACGTGGTGATGAGGAGGGTAAGCGCCATGGCTCCGAGAGCGGTCATATTCTTGGCTCTCGGAACATGCGACCTTTTTGTAAGAAGAACGTCACTTAAATAGCTCTTCGAGATAAATGTGTTTCACCAAAAGGTGCTGGAAAAACAAATGGGCTGCGTAGAATAATGCCTTGAAATACAATCTCTTTAAACTGCTCTGCAGGCAACATAGCCAATTTTGTTAAAATCAACAGTTCTTAAATAGGTATTGTAAGCCAGCTGTATTACCTGCGACACAATCAACAACAAAATCCTCAATTATTTTGTAGACATCCTGAATGAATTGAGGTTGTTTTTACGTCAGAAGGTATGTCATACGAGTCAACAGTGTATCTTAATTAACAAAGGGAGCCACGTGTTTGAAAAAAGTATGGATAATGACAGCTGGAACAATCTTCATTGTGTGAAAATGCAATCACCGTAAACACCAGATTTAAACAATTGAGTTCGTGATGCTGCTGCTCAGCTGGCAGGAGTGCACAATAACATTTGACAAAAACACCCCAACACGTTCCGTCTCAAAAAAACATGTGGCCTCAAAATAAACGTATATATAATAGGTGACATTTCGAGCGATGGCCCTTTTTCATAACACACACATAGAGAGGCCAGAAAGAAAGAGTGAACAAGAGTTAAGGACTCCACACCACTGGGCTTGATGATAATAAAACATTTTTAATATCTCCAGATAAAGTGTTAAATTTGCATATGAATAGTTACATATTAGTAGATATTGAGTAAAAGACAAACCCTTCAATAATCAACAATCTATTACTCTTTAAACTCGATTGTAATAAAAGTGTGCAAACACATTGCAGTTTGGGTAACAATGCTGCCACGTGGTATCGTATTGAAGAGATGCCCATTATCTACTCAATACAAAAAAATAAACAGCGCAAGATTGTTTAGGCTTTGTTAACTGCAGAAATAGCCAGTAAAATACGCTTGCTTATTTTTTTCAAGTTAACACTTAAAATTAACTAATGTTCAATTTGTAATGCGAGCGTAAGTGGGGTTTCGCTGCTCGGCTCTGGGCCAATCATACGGCCCAGGATATTGGGGGGCGGGGCCCAGTATGTGAAGTCCGCCGCTCACCTCGGGTCCAATCAGATGCGAGGTGAGCAGGGGCGGAACCTAAAGGCGGAGCCAGCAAGGCGCTATGCGGAGGCCGGATTTGGAAGGTTCGGTGAAGGGCATGGTGAGAGGGAGGAGACAGGATCACGTGGTGAAGGGAATATAGGTGGGATCCCGGAAGGGCTCCGGGTCAGTTGGTAGAGTCACGAAGCGGGACCACATTGGGTGGCCGGAGGGTATCCGCGCCATCAGCCAAGTGGCTGGAGGAGCTTCGAGCACACCGTCGGCCAGCGGTATGCGGGAGCGGGGGAGCGGAGTGACTGACGGGAGAGCGCATGCGGGGCGCGCGCGAGGAGCAGTTGCGCCGCTGTCGGGACCAGCGGAGAGCGAGCGTCAACGGGAATAAAGAGTGACGGAGACCAAGCAGTGTGTCGGCGAAGTCCTTTATTACTAATTTAACGTTTAATTATGTGGCGGAGAGGAGGGCTGGTTAAGCAAAATAACATTAATTGACACTCATATTTTTTTCATCAGCTCGTGTGCTGCAGGCGCTGGGTGTATTTGGACATCGAAGATTCGTGAGCGATGGCGATGGCTCAGGGAGGAGTCCAGCAGTGAATAGAACATGGCTTCATAATGATTATATTATTTGCATAATCACAGTTAGAAAAAGCTAAAGGAGGAATTGTCTGTGCCAATGAATATGGATTTTAAGTGGGGGTAGCACTGGTTCATGCACTGCGCTACAAACCCAACAAACTGAGTTTGATTACTGGCCATGGCTAACAACAGCGGTGAGTGATCTCTCAACTGTCCCTGGGATCCCCACTTTCACTGACTTCAGTAACCAACGTGGAAAAGTATGGTCAGACAATCCCACTTGAATGACACGTACGTGTTGGTTGTTCTTATTCGCAAGGCACACACATTTCGTTTTGTGTTGTTGGGGTTTCCCATTGTTGCAGCTGGGACGGCTGAGGCTTCCGAAGGGGGGGGGGGGTTATGTAGAGGTGCTAGGCACTCTCTTCGGTAACCTGCGGGGCCACTATGTATCAGAGGGGCAATGCAGTGTTACTGCTCTGGGACCAACGGCCGGGATCAGGGAGAGGTGAGAGCAGATCGTAAACGCAGATTCCCGCCAGACCAACTGCCAGGGGTCACATAAGGTAAAAGAGGATCGAAACGACGGATTGTAAAGAACCAATCAGAGGGTTCCATGAGGGAGTGTGGGATTGGTCAAAGACAGTTACAAACGGGAATAAAAGGGCAAGCGCGGGGAGCGCAAAGGGAGTTCTCCTCACACGAAGACCGAAGCCCGTGATGAAAAAGCTAGGACCCTGGACCAAGCCTTCCAGCTCTTCTAAGAGCTAAGGCTCTGAGCGACCAGTGGTCAGGGGACCCACCGAGCCAGCGGTGGGTCAAGCTAGCCTCCCCTAGGTCTTAGCCGGAGGACGCTAGAGTAGCGGGTAGACTGGGAATAGCTCCCGCCAGTTTGGAGGCTGTACCTCCCTAGGCTAGCAGCCAGACCCGTGTATAGGTCCCGCCAGGTACGGAGGCTGTACCTCCTTAGGCTACGGGTGAGGGAACCGTATATCCCTCCGTGTGTGTAGGGACTGTGTTGGAAGAAAGACAATAAACCAGTGTGTGCCTTAAAGGAGTTTATTCATCTGCTATTTACAACATTACAACCCTGTAAACAGCAGAGAAATGGGCACAGACGTGTTCTGGCCAAATGCTATTCCATCAATATGCTGATGGAACACAATTGTACACAACAGTGAAGTCAAAGTTAGGCAATAATAAGAGCCTCGGAAACTTCGAAGATTGTACGCGAGCGGTGCTCGTGTGGTTTGCACGAAACGAAATGCTGATTAATCCAGGAAAATCAGAGGTTCTGTAAGTTGGAACTCAGGCTCACGCGAATACATTTTTTGGAGGATTAGGTGTGGCGGTCGCAGACTCCAGGGTTCAGTTTTTTTTACTGATATAATGAGCCTCGGCACCATACTCGACCAAAATGTTGTTTGATAACCACGTCCAAAATATAGTCATGTCCTGCAATTTTCCTATCAGGGCTCTACGACACATTCGGCCACTATTGAGTCATGATATAGCCAACACAGCGGCGTGTACCATATTGTCGACGAGGCTCGATTACACTGGTCAACACACTTTTTCTGGCATAAGGTATTCCAACGGTTTTAAGGTAAGTTTGGAGTGCTGTTTCCAAATCTGGCATCAGTTTTTGTCTATCACATCAGGTTTTTGAGATATCAAATATTGCATTTTCAATAAAAACAGCAAATTTATGCTCATATACGAACAGCTAAACAGACATCCATACAAGAATAAGATAAGATACAATATACAATAATAATTAAACAAACATTTAATGAGCCGTAGCACAAAGTTGTGAGAGTGACTGCATATCAATGTGAGTGAATGCATATTACCATGTAAGAATTGAATTGTGAAGATAAGAAAAATATGTACAAAAAGGTCATTCACAATAGTGATGTTACATCTGCATAAACGACCTCTTCTTTGACATTCTCCGATGTACAGCTTGTGGAATGTCTCTCATCAAGGACCAGCAGTAATCTGCCATCATGTTTGAGTCCCATCGGCCTTGGTAACGTTCTTCCATAACTTTAATGTCTTGATGAAAGCATTCACCTTGCTCTTCGCTCACGTGACCCATGTTCTCTGGAAACTGGGCCAAGTGACTGTGTAAGTAGTGAACCTTGATGCTCAATCTACATCCAAGTGCTTGGAAACTCAAGAGCAGCTCCTCCACAATCTCTCGATAGTTGTCCGCTTTCCTGTTCCCAAGGAAATTCCGCACCACATCAGAGAATGCATTCCAAGCTCTAGCCTCTGCCGCAGTCATTGTTGTAACAAAGTGTGGATCCCTGATGAGTGTTCTTATTTGAGGACCATCAAATATTCCTGCCTTTTTCTTCTCGGCACTCAGACTTGAAAAGGTTGAACATATATAGCTGAAGCAGTCTCCAGTGTGATCAAGAGCTTTGACGAATTGCTTCATTAACCCAAATTTTATGTGCAGTGGGGGGAATACAATTCTATTCCTATCAAGCAGAGGCTCATTCTTGATGTTCTTGTCACCAGGCGTCAAACTGATTCTTGGTGGCCAGTTCTTTTTAACCCAGTGTTCTAATGTAGCCCTACTGTCCCAGTAGCACAGGAAACAAGGGTATTTGGTGTGACCTCCTTGCTGACCCAGCAGAAAATTAACCATTTTCAAATCAACACAAATTAGCCATCCATGAACATGTTATTCCAATCTATCCAGAACAATTTGATGTTGGCATACTCTTCATTAATTTTTACAGAGTGTCCTATTGGGATTGAACCATATATATTTCTGTTGTGAAGTAACACACATTTCAAACTCCTTTTACTACTGTCAATAAAAGTCTCCATTCACTTGGATCATATGCGGGCAGTCCCATATTGAGAAGAAGCCCTTCAACATCATTACAATAAACAAGTTGACTGAATGGAAGTACTTTCGCAGTGCTGCTCCTCTGTTACGATAAAAGGAGACACTAGCCAGGTCTGAGTAGTCCTTTCTCTTGCAGCCTGGAAGCCAACAATTCAGCAGACTGCTTTGGCAAATACAAATCTATTACAAGATCATTCAATTCAGGCTGACTAAACAGATACATTTTATCACAATCTGCATCAGATAGCGTATATTCGATCTGAGCATCATCATCATCTGTAGAAGCAGGTAAACTGAGGGATTCAACAATCAATCTCTGGTAGCTCAGTAAATACAGGCACAGGTATTTCCTCACAGTGCTCAACTGGTCGTCTGGCAGATGGGATATCTGGGTATTGTAAGTGTTGTTTGTTTTTCTTATTGAAACCGTTTACATTGACAAGGCAGAAGTAGCAGTTATCCAAATGGTTTGTAGGTTCTCTCCAAACCATTGGCACACCAACCTTCAGCTTAGCATTATTTCTTTTAGACTATGATCGCAAAGTTTCAACACAGGTTTTACACACTTTGTGAGGAGCCCAATGTCTTGTTCTCCAAGTTGCGCCTTTGATCCTGCAAAGTGAAGCTGCCACAGATGTAGCAGAAGATATCTGGGTCATTACTGCATTTCCTTCTTTCGGATGTGGTAGCCATTGTTAGATCACGCCCTGCAGAAGAAAAATATTAAATAAATGTGGATATCTACATAAAATTATATTATAAACACACTATCCTAAAAATACAGCACCATATTTTAACATTAAAGCAGTCACTGACTCGCAAAAACTTGCAATCATAAGTGACAGAGTTAATTTCGGGTAAAATCAATGAAAATGGGGTATGCCGATAGCATAAAAATGAGATGTGATAGAGCAAATCTGAGATCAGATTTGGAATCAGCACCCTGAAATTAGTCTAAAACAGCTGCAAAAGTCCAGGCCACAATTTTTTTGTTTGTTGACCAGTGTTATTGCAACTCACTACTGTACGGGACGTCTGGCAAAAACGTTAGCAAGTTGCAGTGTGTAGAACATTCTTTGGCACGTTTCGTGACGGGTATTGCAAGATGCGACCGTGTATGTTCGGTGCTAGCTGAGCTGCAATGGCATCCGGTTTTTGAACGAATAAGGTTTCGCTCATTACACACAGAGTACTTGCCATAAATGAACAACAATACCTCGCTGATCTTGTCAAGAAGCATAAACCATCACTCAAACTCCGGTCATCCTCGCATCGGCTTTTGGCTAACCATCGAACAAAGGCAATCGCCGCATTGCACGCTTTGAGATGCGCTGCTGCGGCCGTCTGGGAAGCTCTTCCTTCCGATATTAGGAAACCACTGGAGCTATGCACTATTAGGGGCCGTCCATAACTGACGTCACGCGATTTTGGACGATTCTTAACCCACCCCCCCTTCATCACACGGCGTCACAAAAAGTCAGACCCCCCCTCAAATATGACGTCACAAAGCTCTGCCCCCCCAAAAGAAATAAAACATGCTTCAAATCGCTTTAAACTATTGTCATTGTAGTGCGTATTTAATGTGGCACTGCACTCTGATGTTGTAGGAGAAAACATTGATTAAAACATCTATTTAATTAAGTAGAACGTGTTTCCTATAATTATTTAAAGTTGCGCATTTTTTGATGTGACGTCACATTTCTCAACCACCCCCCCCCCCAGGTGCATGGCGTCATTTATGGACGGCCCCTTACGTGTAAATTGAAAGCTAATTTCTTGAGAACAGCTTTTTTTTAGTTTTTTGTCTTTTCCCGCACCTTCGATTAGCACGGCGGGCTATGTACAGTGCGAAAGAAGTTCAACATAATTCACCCATGTAGATGAATCTTTATTTCAAATATTGTACTATGGTGTTAAGTTTTACATTTCCAGTGTAGTTGATGGTGACCGGGCGGAGACATAAACTCGCCACAATTGGTAAGCCAGTAGTTCATCCAAACGGATATCAGCAGTGCTGGCACATGGCCAGTTTGGTTTTGCACTTAATTTGGATAAAATCCGGCTATTAACAATTATCGGTGTGCAAAGGAGCGTAACTGGCGTGGGGGCAGGGGTGCCTTGCCCCCCCCTGGTGGCAAAAGCTACGAGTTGGGGCCCCCTTGACAACCACCACGAGATATATTTTTCAACAGTGTAAAAGAACAACGCAATTATTTAAAACGCGGTTTACATTTATGTTTATGAAAATGCTTTCATTTACGTTCAACCTTTTGTTTGTATTTAATTAGAGCAGTAACGTTTCGCTTCCGCAAATTACACATCGCTTGTTTGTTTCTGTGTTGTCATTGTGTAACCAGCTACACAAGCAGGACCTTTCTTCTGGGTTTGGGCGAATGAAGACCGCTTCAAAGTACGCTCCTTTTACTACATCTTCTTTGGGTCTTTCAGTAAAGCCACGTAGATGGATGGCTTTACCGAAGGACCCAAATAATATGAATTCCTGCAGTCACGAAAGCTTTAAGTCAAGATTTTACTACATCCTCGACATATTTGTGGGGCAACTTCACGAACGATTTGCTGACTTCAGAGAAATGGCGAGGATATTCAGTGTGCTTAATTAAAAGCATTTCTTTTCCATCCTGATTCTACGGAGAATGCAAAGATGATTGCACAACAGTACAGTATTCTGATGATTTGATGGCCGAGTCAGTGGTGGATGAATGTATCTGTTTTCGAAGAATGTACAAGGAACTCTTCATTGAAAAGTGAACTTCACACCACTCAGTCTCTCCCCCTTCCGCATTGCAAATGGCATGGACCGTGCCTTGCCAAACCTGAGCATCGTGTATCGGATATATCTGACCATCCCTGTTAGCAGCACGAAGGCTGAGAGAAGCTTAAAGTCACCTCGAATTGATAAAAAAAAGAATACGTATTGCGGTCAACAATGCGAGAGGATCGGCTCTCTAACCTGGCACTGTTGTATGTGGGGAGGGGAACAGTTGAGGCAGCCAATTTGGAGAAGGGGCATCTCCAAATTTGCCAACGCAAAAGACAGAAGAATGGAGTTGTAACATAATGAGAGAGGAGTCATCATTGTGATGAGTTAACAATGATTAAATATTTTTCATATATATACAGTGAGGGAAAAAAGTATTTGATCCCCTGCTGATTTTGTATGTTTGCCCACTGACAAAGAAATGATCAGTCTATAATTTTAATGGTAGGTTTATTTGAACAGTGATAGACAGAATAACAACAACAAAATCCATAAAAAGGCATGTAAAAATGTTATAAATTGATTTGCATTTTAATGAGGGAAATAAGTATTTGCCCCCTCTCAATCAGAACGATTTATGGCTCCCAGGTGTCTTTTATACAGGTAACGAGCTGAGATTAGGAGCACACTCTTAAAGGGAGTGATCCTAATCTCAGCTTGTTACCTGTATAAAAGACACCTGTTCACAGAAGCAATCAATCAGATTCCAAACTCTCCACCATGGCCAAGACCAAAGAGCTCTCCAAGGATGTCCGGGACAAGATTTTAGACCTACACATGGCTGGAATGGGCTACAAGACCATCGCCAAGCAGCTTGGTGAGAAGATGACAACAGTTGGTGCGATTATTCGCAAATGGAAGAAACACAAAAGAACTGTCAATCTCCCTCGGCCTGGGGCTCCATGCAAGATCTAACCTCGTGGAGTTGCAATGATCATGAGAATGGTGAGGAATCAGCCCAGAACTACAGGGGAGGATCTTGTCAATGATCTCAAGGCAGCTGGGACCATAGTCACCAAGAAAACTGTTGGTAACACACTATGCCGCGAAGGACTGAAATCCTGCAGCGCCCGCAAGGTCCCCCTGCTCAAGAAAGCACATATACATGCCCGATTGAAGTTAGCCAATGAACATCTGAATGATTCAGAGGACAACTGGGTGAAAGTGTTGTGGTCAAATGAGACCAAAATGGAGCTCTTTGGCATCAACTCAACTCGCCGTGTTTGGAGGAGGAGGAATGCTGCCTATGACCCCAAGAACACCATCCCCACGGTCAAACATGGAGGTGGAAACATTATGCTTTGGGGGTGTTTTTCTGCTAAGGGGACAGGACAACTTCACCACATCAAAGGGACGATGGACGGGGCCATGTACAGTCAAATCTTGGGTGAGAACCTCTTTCCCTCAGCCAGGGCATTGAAAATGGGTCGTGGATGGGTATTCCAGCATGACAATGACCCAAAACACACGGCCAACGCAACAAAGGAGTCGCTCAAGAAGAAGCACGTTAAGGTCCTGGAGTGGCCTGTAATTGCCAACAAGGATTTTGCCACCAAGTACTAAGTCATGTTTTGCAGAGGGGTCAAATACTTATTACCCTCATTAAAATGCAAATCAATTTATAACATTTTTGACATGCGTTTTTCTGGATTTTGTTGTTGTTATTCTGTCTCTCACTGTTCAAATAAACCTACCATTAAAATTATAGACTGATCATTTCTTTGTCAGTGGGCAAACGTACAAAATCAGCAGGGGATCAAATACTTTTTTCCCTCACTGTAGTTCTGTTTATGAATCAAAACAAGCATAGGCATGTCAAAGTTCGATGTTCGAGACCAGCGTTCCTGTTGAAAGCATTTGTCGGAGCCATGCTGTGAACATCTAAAATAATATATTTCAAAAGGATAGGCCTATTGTTTCTTTTGAAAACAAATCTGTTGTGAAAGGCTATTCTTGTTATACGTGGATTTTCTACTCTAGATGCTAGTGTAACGCTTCCGCAGCTATTTCGATATTTAGTATTGGTAGTAGTACTTTCTTAACCGTAAAGAAACGTGATGTCGGGATCGAACCCACAACCTCCATTCACCGTTCCACACGCAACAGTTTTTATTTTGTGTGGTCATCCACCAACCCTTGCTGCTGCCTCCAGTGTTCAGTTACAGGCCAATTGTAGCAGAGCCATCACCACCCGGCTCTTAGACCCCACAGCTGTTGTCAACTTGGCACCTGACCTCCAAAGTCTGGAATAATAGCCACTAGAATTACGTCTTCTCTCTGCTCGTTGCCTTGGTAATGGGGTGTGGGCACCGTAAGAGGGACAACCCACCGATAGAGAGTGAGCTTGCGTGGGCCGAGGGGACATTTGATGGTGCAGGGCCTAGCTCAGCAGCACCTCACAATGGCCCTGGCTCAGTAACCGGGCCCTGCAATACACCTATTGAGTTCAGTTGTGGTGATCCCTTCGCACAATGCTAATCCGTCCGTCAAATCGTCAAACATGCTGTGTACACAGACAAGACAAAGGCTCGTGTAATTAGTGAGGGCACACAGACACGTTCTTATTTGCTCACACGTTAAACAACATTACTCTCTACCCGTCTTATTTGTGCAGTCGTGTTGTTGTCTAAAGTCTCGTGTATCCCGTATAAAAAAAATTCTGCCTTGTACCACTTATTCATCTTGAGTACGGTGGTTCGAAACATTTTCTGCATTTCATGCGCTCAACTTATTTTGTACCGCACGTAGCCAACCGTGTTAATCAAGAGGTGCGGGGTAAGACAACAAACTAAACACAAAAAGCAGTTCTAAAGAAACACGTTTGCAATTTTGATTTAAAAGTGCAAAGTTCCAGTGGCTTCTCAATTATAAGGAAGCCACTGGAAGCATTACCGGCAAATGATTATAAGCACGGTAAAAAGAGGTCTGCCGCACGTGTATGTCTCGAGCAATAAACATGCGACGCTCATCTCTCTGTAATGCGGGCGAAAGCGACCTTCCGGATGTGACGTCACAAGGAGGCGGAGCCAGGTGACGTGGGTGAAATGTTGGGGTCCTTAAGCGGGTAAACCGGAAGGAGAAGTCAGTCGGGGTGTGAGCGGAAAAGAGTGAGGCCACGGGGGCGAGTGTGGAGAGGCCACGAGGGCGAACGAGAGGAGGGAGGCACCGCCGGCGAGCGGGGGCCGACCCCAGAGTACAGCCAGGAAGGCTGTGTGTTAGAGGCAGCGGTGTGGCTGCAGAGAGTCGCAGGAGCGACGAAGAGAGAGGAGAGTACAGCCAGGAAGGCTGTGTGTTAGAGGCAGCGGTGTGGCTGCCAGGAGGAGCTGCGGAGAGAGAGAGAGAGAGCAAGAAGCTGTGAGAGCTGCGGAGGGAGAAGAGCAGCAGCGAGTACAGCCAAAGGGGGCTGTGTGAGAGAAACAGCAGCGGAGCTGCTGTTGTGGATCGGGCTGACATTGGAGTCAGCACCGTGGAGAAGCTACCGAGTCAAGACAGCCGTGTGGGTGTACAGCACGAACCGAATAATAAAGGACACTGGGACAGACATCGTGGTCCAGAGTCGTTTATTACACTGGTGTCAGAAGTGAAACGGCTTGTCAAGACGGCTCGGAAGAAAGAATATTCCTGTGCCATCATCTGCTACATCATCCGACTTACGATTGAGACAGATGGCGCAGCTGGAGACCTGGAAAATCGTGCTGGCGAAACCGTGTGAGCTCACCACGCCGACGACGGCAGTGGGGAGAGCCGATGGTGGTCTGCAGGCCGACGCCTTGCCTGCGCTGCCAGCGCCATCTGCCACGCGGCACGAAGACGCCATCTTGGGCGTGGCAGGGGAGAAACGGCGGGAAGCCGCCATCTTGTCTTCACCGCGGCGGGGAGACGCCGCCATCTTCAACATCGCGGCGGAGAGGCAGCCTTGCGCTGCCATCTGGAGGTGCCGCGGGGAGAGCAGCCTGCTGTGAGCTGCTGTTTTGCGAGGGGGAGCTGCGAGGAGAGGACGACGACGCTACAGCTGCTGGGGCGGGAGCTCTCCCGTCCTGGCTCGGGTGCGTGACAACGGAGCAGTCAAGTCGCCGAACGAGTTCTGCGAGACGACTCAAGTTGCCGCCCTGCCATCCTCTTCTTGCTGCAGCCCCGGGCGGGTCGTAACGATACGCAACCGGCCTTTACACACACCTCACCCATCTTTCGAGGGCCGGGTGGGGGCGATTTTGTTCTCTCATGACTCGATTGTGCGGAGCGCGGTTCGGAAAGTGTGTATGTGTGTGTAATAACGATGAACGCGCTATCTGCTTGTTGCTCGGTGTCAATTAAAGTGTGTACGTGTGTTGAGAATGGACGGAGAGTATGCTGTGCTTGCTGAGTGTTAAATTGTGTGTGTGCGCTGCGGTGTGGAGTTGTTATATTGATGGCGAAGTTAATTATTAACTCGGGAGCGTCGGGTATCTTGCGCTGTATCATCTCGTGGGTTACCTTGTGCGATGGGCTTAATTGGAAAAAAATATATTTTTTTTTTGGTGTATTGTGCTGCGAGGTGCTATGTGCGATGTGGTTGTTGCAAGAGAGAGAATATTGGTGTTGTTGCTGCAATGTTACGACTGGATTAATGGTGTGTGGATTACCTGCAGATCGGTTTGCTATTGTGCTTAAATGTGCGCGTGTGATCGCGATATGCTGACTGTATGTGCTGTTACACCGTTCTGTACGGGTATGGGGTGCGATGCATTGATTGACTATTGGGATTGGGATGTTATTAATTGTGCGTACCTGTTTGGAAATTGGTAACAAATTCGAGGGGGACCCTATTATTTGGTCGTATGGATGTTATGTACACGCGATTTTGTGTATATTATGGGTAACGGCGCTTTGTGAGAGAGAGAGCGCGCTTTGAGGGTGCGTGATGACGCCGTTGTGGGTGTCTCAAAGGTTAATGCTAATGGGACCGTAATTGGCGCCAAATTGCGTCGCGTATTCGGTTGATCGCATGCAGCCACGAGTTGCTTTGCGGGTTGGGTTGTGTAACCAATGTGGTTGGTAAAATATTGGTTAAAAATTCCCCGATATGACTGCTGCGCGCAGCAAGCTGGGGCTGTGCGTCTATCGTTGTTGGGATTGTTACAATAAGACGGGGGAAGCAATTTGTGACCCACAGCAAAGGGAAGCTGGGGTGCACGAATGGAGAAAACTGGCCACGTGTTCGCACGTTGGGCCGCCATTTTGCGCACACGCGGGGTATGGCGTCGATGCGCTTTGCGGAAAGGGCCGCCATTTTGAGTGCGCGCGAGATATTGCGCGAACGCGCTGGGCGAAGGGGGCCGCCATTGTGAGCGCGCGGGAAAAACCTCGGTGGGGCAAATATTCCATCTGTTATGCCTGCCATTGTTGATTGGGTGATGCAAGAGTGGTGGTCACGTTGGCCTATGGCTGAGGGCTGACCTGACAGCCCGGAGGCGAAACCTCCGTGGTATGTCTTAAACTAATGGGCCGTGTGCTCATATGGCTCGGGGAGTCATGGTTCAGTTGTGCGGAGGCAGACTGAACCTGGTGTGCCGGGGGCTCACGGGATTTGGGTTAGGGCGTTATTGTCTCTATAAGAGAACATTACCCCATGGGGGGGGTCGTTGATATCTGGCCTTGCCGAGGGATTGATCTTCCCTTGGCTATAAAGCGTCAGACTATAAGAGGCTGGTGTGTGTCCATCGCTGATGGGATAGTAAGGGAGGAGCATGGCCGAGTGCTGCTCATCCCCGAAATGGCACTAGCCGAGAGTATGGTAAATGGATGTTGCTGTGGGTTGACGACCACGGTGAGGGTTACGGCGAGTTAAACGTTACCGCTGGGGAGCGTGGCTCTCCACGCGAGGGTGTGCGATTAGGGGTTGTTGGTTTGTTGAGAGTGACTGTGGGTACATGCTGTGTACGTCTGAGGTCTGTGCTGGTCCTCAAGGGAGGACTGCTGGTGGGTAAGAGCAGAAATTTTTTTGTTGTTGTTGTTTTCACGTGTAAATAATATTGCTGTTCAAATGTAAATACTGGGGCGTCCATCGCGGTTATTTGGGTAATTATTGGGGTTTTCTTAAGCGGCCCGGAATTACATCATCTCCACTATCCTGGGGCCGGGTGGCTGTCGTGTACGACATGCGGATGTGCGTTGTTGTGCTTTGCGTTGTTGTTGTTCTTGTTGTTACATTAAATGCTTAGTGTCCTTTAGGGGGGGAAGCTCGGTTCGCCGCATTACGCTTTGGTATTGTTCAGCCGAGGTCGGCTGGGTTTTTTCTATGGGGGAGGGTGGTGTAATGCGGGCGAAAGCGACCTTCCGGATGTGACGTCACAAGGAGGCGGAGCCAGGTGACGTGGGTGAAAGGTTGGGGTCCTTAAGCGGGTAAACCGGAAGGAGAAGTCAGTCGGGGTGTGAGCGGAAAAGAGTGAGGCCACGGGGGCGAGTGTGGAGAGGCCACGAGGGCGAACGAGAGGAGGGAGGCACCGCCGGCGAGCGGGGGCCGACCCCAGAGTACAGCCAGGAAGGCTGTGTGTTAGAGGCAGCGGTGTGGCTGCAGAGTCGCAGGAGCGACGAAGAGAGAGGAGAGTACAGCCAGGAAGGCTGTGTGTTAGAGGCAGCGGTGTGGCTGCCAGGAGGAGCTGCGGAGAGAGAGAGAGAGAGCAAGAAGCTGTGAGAGCTGCGGAGGGAGAAGAGCAGCAGCGAGTACAGCCAAAGGGGGCTGTGTGAGAGAAACAGCAGCGGAGCTGCTGTTGTGGATCGGGCTGACATTGGAGTCAGCACCGTGGAGAAGCTACCGAGTCAAGACAGCCGTGTGGGTGTACAGCACGAACCGAATAATAAAGGACACTGGGACAGACATCGTGGTCCAGAGTCGTTTATTACATCTCTATCCAAGAAGACAGCTTCCACAGTGGTTTAAGTCAGCACGCTGCACTCGCAACCCTCAGGTCACCGGTTTGATTCCATTTCCTGGCACGGCATGGTGGAACAAATGGCAAGTTTTTTTTTTAACTCTTCCTCTGCATCTGCTTACCCAGCAGAATAAATTGGCATTCATTTTGTAATGCTGCTCACCTCATTTTACTGGCTGGAGAGACACGTGTGGGCAAATGATGCTCTCTATCAATTAAAATGACATAGGGGAATGGCACGCAATGTCACTTTCATCGTATTTAACCCAGACTAGGTCTGCATCGAAGAATCAAATTACGACACTATGATAAATGTATAGCGATCTGTCACTCCACTGTTGAAGGCCTCCTCATGCGATGTCGCTCATAAGCGTTATTGGACCATACTTCAGCATGTTTGTATGTGCAGGTTGGTCAGGGCAGCAAGCAATAAAGTATGGAACATTGCATTTGCTGCACTGCCCTCTGCTGATCACCACAGAGCCACACAGCAGCAGTCTATCATTATTTAGCCTTCTTCCAAACCACTGCTGATGAGTGTAAGTTGAAGGCAGGGAGCATAGAACATTGGAGCAAAATGCAGTACGATCATCAGTTTTGTTTAACTGCTCTCTGCTGATGGTATCCCTTGCAGCAGCAGCAGCAGCAGCAACCTACAGCATGTTAGGCACCCATCCAAGCACGATCCAGGCTCAAATTCACTGAGCTTCTAAGATTCGATGTGATGGAGCGCATTCCTGGTGATTTGGAAATCGGCCAAGGAAGTTTCCATTGGATGTTTGATCAAATCCCACCCAGATTGCGTTCATTCACAACCGATTTACACGGTTGGTTACGTACGGTGCGAAAGAGGTTTAACATAATACATAATGTACATACTTCTTTCACAAGTCAACCTCTTTCACAAGTCAATAACTTTGATTTTGAGCAAAGTAAACAGCAGAGCAGCAAAAAAACTGTCTTTCCAGCTGCTGGCAAAATGTATATTCTGCAGAATTGGTCACTCTTTGTACAAGCTGTACATTCTAGTCAAAGTTAATATTTATTGCTCAACTTCCAACGCGATTTCATGTACCAAATTTCAATGATAGTTTTCAAGGTGCATTATTGCACATTGAGCGACATTTTCATGAAAATAAAACATGTCCTCAAACATTGCTTACCTCTCAGTAAATTCTGAAATATTAACTAAAACCTTTTTCATTAATTATATCTTGAATAAAACGTATCTTTCGAAATGTGGCCTCCCTGTACCACCAGTGATGGAGAAAAGTGTGGGTACTCTCGTCCAGGATGCCTGAACAGCGTAGATAAATAGGCAATATACCCCGAGTTTACTCTAGTAGAAGCCGTTCCACCAGCTGTGGAACGAGTGAATAATTGCAGGGATCCATTGTCAACTTGATATTGTGCGCTAATCAGTGCAGTAATCAGAAAACATTATATGATGGTAAAATATATATTTTTTATTTACGAAGTAAAGCCCACTGAGCTATATAGCTTTTTTAGAAGTGACTTGACCAAAAATGATAGTGCACAGAAGTGGATTGTGTGGAAATTTATAGCAGCCAAATATTCTGAATGCATGTTAATTATAAATGTGGAGGGAAAACCCGGAGGACCTGGAGAAAACCCCACACCATCAAGGGGAGAACATGCAAACTCCAAATATATACAGCAGACATCGTCATTAATGTTTACCCTCAAACACCTTGGTGGATCTCAATACTCATGATCATGAGTCCTATTTCGGGATTATTGGCCAATTCTAACAACTGTATTTCTGGATTGGAGCCCAGAGAAAACCCACGCGTGTGACGGGGGATCACGGTATGCCTGCACTTTTTCATTATAACTTAAAAAAAGTAAATTGATAGGGTCGCCGTGATATAATTGGCTACAATGCCATAATAAATACACCTTTGCAATGCGGCGATTTTTGCGATGTCAGTTCCCCATAACTTTGCGATTGTTTTAAACTATTGTCATTGTAGTGCGTATTTAATGTGGCGCTGCACTCTGATGTTGTAGGAGAAAACATTGATTAAAAAATCTATTTAATTAAGTAGAACGTGTTGTCTATAATTATTTAAAGTTGCGCATTTTGATGTGACGTCACATTGCTCACCCCCCCCCCACGCCCCAGGTGCGTCGCGTCATTTATGGACGGCCCCTTATGTCTAAATTGAAAGCTAATTTCTTGAGAACTGCTTTTTTTAGTTTTTTGTCTTTCCCGCACCTTCGATTAGCACGTCGGGCTATGTACAGTGCGAAAGAAGTTCAACATAATTCACCCATGTAGATGAATCTTTATTTCAAATATTGTACTATGGTGTTAAGTTTTACATTTCTAGTGCAGTTGATGGTGACCGGGCGGAGACATAAACTCGCCACAATTGGTAAGCCAGTAGCTGCCTTCATGCAAACGGATATCAGCAGTGCTGGTACATGGCCAGTTTGGTTTTGCACTTAATTTGGATAAATTCCGGCAATTAACACTTATCGGTGTGCACAGGAGCGTAACTGGCGTGGGGGCAGGGGTGCCTTGCCCCCCCTCCCCTGGTGGCAAAAGCTACGAGTTGGGGCCCCCTTTACAACCACCACGAGATATATTTTCAACAGTGTAGAAGAACAACGCAATTATTTAAAACGCGGTTTACATTTATGTTTATGAAAATGCTTTCATTTACGTTCAACCTTTTGTTTGTATTTAATTAGAGCAGTAACGTTTCGCTTCCGCAAATTACACATCGCTTGTTTGTTTCTGTGTTGTCATTGTGTAACCAGCTACACAAGCAGGACCTTTCTTCTGGGTTGGGGCGAATGAAGACCGCTTCAAAGTACGCACCTTTTACTACATCTTCTTTGGGTCTTTCGGTAAAGCCACGTAGATAGATGGCTTTACCGAAGGACCCAAATAATATGGATTCCTGCAGTCACGAAAGCTTTAAGTCAAGATTTTACTACATCCTCGACATATTTGTGGGGCAACTTCACCAACGATTTGCTGACTTCAGAGAAATGGCGAGGACATTCAGTGTGCTTAATTAAAAGCATTTTTTTTCATGCTGATTCTACGGAGAATGCAAAGATGATTGCACAACAGTACAGTATTCTGATGATTTGATGGCCGAGTCAGTGGTGGATGAATGTATCTGTTTTCGAAGAATGTACAAGGAACTCTTCATTGAAAAGTGAACTTCACACCACTCAATATCTCCCCCTTCCGCATTGCAAATGGCATGGACCGTGCCTTGCCAAACCTGAGCATCGTGTATCGGATATATCTGACCATCCCTATTAGCAGCACGAAGGCTGAGAGAAGCTTAAAGTCACCTCGAATAGATAAAAAAAAAACGTATTGCGGTCAACAATGCGAGAGGATCGGCTCTCTAACCTGGCACTGTTGTATGTGGGGAGGTAAACAGCTGAGGCAGCCAATTTGGAGAAGGGGCATCTCCAAGTTTTCCAACGCAACAGACAGAATAATGGAGTTGTAACTTAATGAGAGAGGAGTCATCATTGTGATGAGTTAACAATGATTAAATATTTTTCATATATATACAGTGAGGGAAAAAAGTATTTCTAGATTTGAAGCTTTCGTGACTGCAAGGATTCATATTCTTAGGGTTTTTTTCGGTAAAGTCACGTAGGTAAAACATTAAAATTAATAAAAGTAAAATAAAATAAAAATCACGACGTTTCGGAGGCAACACAAGCTTCCGTCTTCAGGTGGAACCGTCACAGCCACGACAGCTGTATCAAGTAAATGAGAGATTGCTGGAGCTATCACTCCGTTTATATAATGGTTGGAGAGGGGGGAAGGGCCAAGTACAGCACACTTTTTAAATCCTTTATATTAAGTTCGCTTGCTTGCTTGCTTGCATGCTTGCGTGCTTGCTTGCTTGCTTACGACCGTGTAAATCTTTCGGTCGTTTTTTAACCCACTTCCCGTGATCCAATCGAGCTGACATTTTGCACACAGACTCGTTGTGCGAGACAATTAATGTTCGTGAACAATTCCAAAAATTGTACACTTTTTAGGCAAAAAAAATTTATTTTACATATATTCAAATAGAACTCATTCATGGCTTTGGCTGAACGTCACAGTATAAGAGCCCAGAGCGTAACCCCTCCACAGGCCGTGGCCGAGTAGCGCAGTTGGTAGCGCCCTTGCTTCCCATGCCAAAGGTCGCGGGATCGATCCCCGTGTCCTCCACAGGCGAATATATTTTTAAATCCTTTATATTAAGTTCGCTGCCACGCATATAAAGGATTTATAGTGAAAAACTTTGTTTTTACGGGTTATACTTATTATTAATATGGTAAGGTGAGGCTTAAGAGGGTGAGCCTTTGTTATGGAGAGGTACGGTTTGTGACTCAACCTGGCCTGCCTAACAATAGTGTGAAAAGGAGAAAACAACTAAACATGGTAAAACAAGCCTGGCTGTCTATCAATAACCTGTAATAGTTGTCTGTCAAATAAGATTGGCCAAATAAGTGTAGTTAACCATCATCACGGTTGAAATTATGTGTGTGTTTGTATATTTGTATGGCTTCGTGTACAAACCTTTGATGGTAGCCAGGAGGTTTGCAGAGAACCTTGGTCTCGGAAAAGACAATTTCATGAGAGCCCACCGAGTTGTAGCAATGATCGGCAACGACCCAAGAATCAGTTCTGCCGTGTTTCAGATCTGACTTGTGCTCGCGGACACGATCAGAAACATGACGTTTCGTTTCTCCAATGTAGCAATCACCACAAATGCAACTCAATTTGTAGACTCCAGGATACTGTAAGTCAGGAACGACATCCTTCACAGATGGAATCAGATCACGGATTTTATCCACTGTACTGAATCGGACTTGGATCTTATGTTTGTTTAGAATTTTGGAGATCTTTTTGGTCACGCCTGCTATGTATGGTAACGTGATAGTTTTGGTCGGAGTTTCATGTGGCTGTTTCTGTGTGGTGGGAGAAACAGCTTGGCGGATAGTGCGGTCAGAGTATCCGTTCATCCTGAGGGCCCGATGTACATGTCTTAATTCACCGGCCAGGTGGTGTTGGTCAGAAATGCCATGGGCTCTGTGGTATAGCGTTTTGATGAGAGAATTCTTTTGAGATGGGTGGTGGTGGGAATCCGGTTTCAAGTAGGAATCTGTGTGGGTGGCTTTCCTGTAGACAGAATGTCCCAAGGATCCGTCAGGCCTCCTCTCAAACAGAATATCCAATAATGGTAGTTTACCATCTTTCTCCACTTACATGGTGAATCTGATGGATGGGTGTCTAGAATTGATGTGGTCCAAGAAGTGGTTCAATGCTGGGAGGCCATGTGGCCAGATGACGAAAGTGTCATCCACATACCTCTTCCACAGGGAAGGACGCAGGGTGGATGTCTGGATGGCGTCTGATTCAAACTTTTCCATGAACATGTTGGCTATAACTGGTGACAAGGGGGAGCCCATGGGGGTACCCTCATTCTGTTTATAGAAGGTGCCATTCCAGGTAAAATAGGTGTTGGTGAGGCAATGCCTAACCAGCGCAGGTACATCAGAATTCAATCCATGTTGGACTAAGTCCTCAATTATTGTTAGGGTGTCCGGTACTGGGACTTTGGTAAACAAAGATACTACATCAAAGCTGACGAGGATGTCATCAGGAGATAGTACCATGTCCTTAACCATAGAGACTAATTGGGTTGAGTTGAGTACTGCCGAAGAGGTCTTGCCTGTGAAGGGGAGCAGAGTATCTGATAGAAAACGGGCTAGTTTGTACGTAGGAGAGTTTATCGTCGACACGATGGGTCGTAGCGGGGTGCCTTCTTTATAGATTTTGGGAAGACCATAGAGTCTGGGAGGTCTAGCCGCTGATGGTTTTAGAGAGGGACGTTTGCTTGGTTCGATTAGGGAAGTCGAACTCGTGATGATACTGTTGGTTTTTGTCGTTAGGCTTTTAGTGGGATCGTTTTTAATTTTGGAGTAACTCCCATCATTAAGAAGGTCCAGGATTGTGTTGTTGTATGAATCTATATCCATGATGACCGTGGCATTGCCCTTGTCTGCCGAGAGGATGACTATATCATCTCTCTTTTTTAGGTCCGCGAGTTCAGAGCGTTCGTTTTTGCTGATGTTACTAGTGGGTTTCTTAGCATTCTTAAGAATAGTAGCTATTTCAGCTCTTGCTACATCCGCATGGATGTGTCCTATGCCTCTGAGGGCTACATCAATCTGAGAAATCATATCCTCTACTGGTATATATTTAGGGGTGATGGCGAAATTGAGTCCTTTGGCCAGTACCGTTTTTAGATTGTCAGAAATTGGGATGTTACTCTGATTAATCACGGTCTTGTTAACATCCAGCTTTGCGATGTGTGGCTCTGGTTTCTTCTTAGATAGGAGGTTGAATTCAGAAATCAGGTTAGCTTTGCCTTTGGCTGACATTGAGTCAGCAGAAGCAGAAGTCATGTTATCAACGTGGTTCCAATCGGAAGGTGACATTTTTTGTGTTAACATTAAATGTGTTTGTAAGAGAGCCTTGTCTAAATTATCGAGTTCAGATCGGAGTAACCTTATTCTCTCCGAGATTAGTGATAGGCTAGCTTTAAATTAGATCTGTTTAGAGTTCGGTGAGGACACAGCAGCGGATGTGAGTGTGAAAGCGATGGGTATTACCTTGTTATCTCGGTATCTCTTGAGGAAGGCCAGCGTCTCGAGAATCTGTGACTTCTTGTCTCGTCTGTTAAAAACTCTAACAGATAGGTGGAATTCCTCCCCGTAGAGGGCATTAATTCTAGATTTGAAGCTTTCGTGACTGCAATGATTCATATTCTTAGGTTTTTTCGGTAAAGTCACCTAGGTAAAACATTAAAATTAATAAAAGTAAAATAAAATAAACTCCTGGCTACCATCAAAGGTTTGTACACGAAGCCATACAAATATATAAACACAGACATAATTTCAACCGTGATGATGGTTACAAACTGAGTAATCATTGGAAAGATGTGATTAACCATGCAAAAAAGATTTAACTACACTTATTTGGCCAATCTTATTTGACAGACAACTATTACAGGTTATTGATAGACAGCCAGGCTTGTTTTACCATGTTTAGTTGTTTTCTCCTTTTCACACTATTGTTAGGTAGGCCAGGTTGAGTCACAAACCGTACCTCTCCATAACAAAGGCTCACCCTCTTAAGCCTCACCTTACCATATGAATAAAAAGTGTGCTGTACTTGGCCCTTCCCCCCTCTCCAACCATTATATAAACGGAGTGGTAGCTCCTGCAATCTCTCATTTACTTGATACAGCTGTCGTGGCTGTGACGGTTCCACCTGAAGACGGAAGCTTGTGTTGCCTCCGAAACGTCGTGATTTTTATTTTATTTTACTTTTATTAATTTTAATGTTTTACCTACGTTACTTTACCGAAAAAACCTAAGAATATAAAAAAGTATTTGATCCCCTGCTGATTTTGTATGTTTGCCCACTGACAAAGAAATGATCAGTCTATAATATTAATGGTAGGTTTATTTGAACAGTGAGAGACAGAATAAAAACAACAAATCCAGAAAAACGCATATAAAAATGTTATAAATTGATTTGCATTTTAATGAGGGAAATAAGAATTTGACCCCCTCTCAATCAGAAAGATGTCTGGCTCCCAGGTGTCTTTTATACAGGTGAAGTATTGGAAAATGACGGCAGGAAACTCCTTGACGGGAACACACTTCTTTTATTAAATCTTGACTTGTAACAATACAACGCGTGGCCTCTCTTCTTCACAATGCGCTTCTCTTGACTCTGGATCCTGTGCTGCCGGCTCTCTGTGCCTCGTGTAGACTCCGCGCCTCGGCTACACTCCTCTCTCGCTTCGTGTAGACTCTGCGCCTCTGCTACACTCTCCACTCGCCTCGTGTAGACTTTGCACCTCTCTCGCTGGCTACACCGTATGCATACTCGGCTCGTGCAGACCTTCCTCTCTCGCTGGCTACACCGTATGCATACTCGGCTCGTGCAGACCGTTCTCTCTCGCTGGCTACACACTACACATTACTCAGCTCGTGTAGACCGTTCTATCTCGCTGGCTACACACTATACATTACTCAGCTCGTGTAGACCGTTCTATCTCGCTGGCTACACACTATACATTACTCAGCTCGTGTAGACCGTTCTCTCTCACTGGCTACACACTATACATCACTCAGCTTCTACTCTCCATTACTCTCCTCTCCGGGCTCTATCTCTGCACCTTCCTCTTCATTCTTAGATGGTTCCACTTCTGCCCCCTGCTCCTCTGTGCATCACCTTATATACCCCTTCTTCCCGGGAGGCGGAGCGGATGCGGACCTCAACGTCGGCACCGCTCCTCAGTTACCCAATCCCCACGCGCTATCCTTACGATCCGGTTCCGCTCAGCGCGTGTTTCCACTCCCCGACCAATCACACCGCGCTGCTACCCGATCACTCCCTCTGGGCGCGTCACCGGCACACAGCCAATCAGCAGCACTACCCCCACCCGCGCACTGACGCCTGCTCCTCCCCGTCAGCGCGCGTCACCGCACACACACCCGTACATACGCGCTGGCACACGACATATACACCCAGCGCGTATCACCACTACATCACCCCCTCCCACATAGCTCGCAGCCGGCCCGGCTGCTAACAACAACCAACCGCGACGATAAAACGACAACCAACAAAAAAAAACCCCGTAACCCCCCGAGTGTGCCCCGTAACATAACACAACAACAACAACAACAAGAATAACTATGTACAGATTGACAATGAACCCGAAAAGTCAACAATAACACGATACGAGCAAATTCGAAACGAACGCGCCCCACGTCCCTGCGACTACACGCAGTGACGAGGCGCTCCAACTGCCCCGATTCCTCACGAGGCAGGTCATGCAAAGTAGCACGACCTGGCGCGAGTCCGTCTGGCTGGTCCATCGTATGGGGCGGGACACTGACGACCGTCCGGCGGTTCCGGCTGCTCCAGACGGCGCGGAACGGGCCTGAAAGGGCCGGCCCCGCCGTGGAGATCCGGCCGCCGGTGATCGGCAGCTGTCAGTTCCGAGACACCTGGGAGCAGATCAGGCGAAAATACGTGTGGATCAGGCAGAGACATTTCCCCCTCTGGGTCGCCGGTCACGTAACACGCCCGGCCATCACGACACAAGGGGAGGCCATATGGAGGCGAGAACGGTTTCAGTCGGGAGGGGTGAACGTACCACCGGCGCTTTCCCCACTTTATCTGAACGCACTGGGGCCGTGCAACGCGCACGACCTCCACGGGTCCCCTCCACGGTCTCAACAATTTAGGCGACGTAGCCAAGGGTGCCTGAGGGCAATGCAGCCAGGCCCTGTCACCTGGTTTCCATTCGTGCATGGACACCTTCCGTGCCCGCAACCGTTCATTAGCAATTTGGCGAGCCCGCGAATTAAGCCGCGCGGCCTCCCTCGCCTCTGTCAGCTTGTGAATATTAAACTTAATATGTTCTGCCAAATTAGAATTAGTTCGTGGAGCGGACAGGCCAAGTTGCGTTTCTATTGGCGGGTCAGCTTCCCGACCGTACATCAAATAGAATGGGGAAAACCCCGTAGCTGCATGGGGGGCCATTCTATACGCGGCAAGGACTCCCGGGACCTGCAGGTCCCAATCTACATGTGCCTCGCACACCTGCTGGCACAGCACGGAAGTCAAGGTTTTGTGGAGTCTCTCCACCATCCCGTCAGTCTGCGGGTGGTACGGGGAGGTACGCACCTTCTTGGTACCCAACAGATCGCACACCTCTTGCAACAATTTACTCGAAAAATTTTTACCTTGGTCGGTCAGCAGGCGTTCGGGAGCCCCCTTGTCCAGGACATAGCCCTGGACGAAGGCATCCGTCACAGCCGCTGCCGACTGGTTAGCGAGAGGCCACGCCATAGGCCATCGGGTAAAGTATTCGACCCCCACTAACAAATATTTATTCCCTCTCGGCGTGACTGGGAAGGGCCCCAAAATATCGAGTGCAACGAGCTCGTTGGTACGCGAGACCTGAATAGATTGCAGCGGTGGATTAGCTGCCACGGCCGGTGGTTTACGCCTGGCGCACTCAACGCACCCCTTCAGAATATGCACCACATCACTTCCCATTCCCGGCCAGTAATAGTCACGCTGAAGCAGGGCAAGCGTCTTGTTAACTCCCAAGTGCAAGAGGCGTTCGTGTGCCGCCAAGACAACCCTCCCCCTCACAGCGGAAGGCACCACGAGTGCGTTCCGCCGGGACAAACTGTCCCATTTCAATAACACGCCCCGCTCAAGTACATAGGAGCCGGTACGCTCCTGGTCCCCCTCGGGACCCCCAACCTTGCGGCGCAATGCTAGCAGCGAGCTGTCCGCCATCTGGAGGCGGCCCCATTCGCTGAGCGACAGCGAGAGCAGCGAGTCCCGACCCTGAGAGGCAGTGGAATCATCCCCGATCGGTGCGCCCGCTGTCGCAGCCAGTGCCCCCATCTCCCCCGCAAGCGTCGGTTTACAGCGCGCCGATCCCGACAAACACGCGCATTCATCACAAGGCAACAACCGCGACAAGCAATCGGCATTCGTGTGTCGCAACCCTTTACGGTACGTAGTCGTAAACTGATAGTCCTGGAGGACTTCCAACCAACGCGACAACTGGCCCGAGGGCTGGGCGACCCTCAATGAATACTGTAGCGCCGCGTGGTCCGTTCGGACTGTAAAGTGACGACCATAAAGATATGGCCTAAACTGCTGCACAAAAAAAACAATGGCAAGCAGCTCGCGACGGGTGACACAGTAGCGCTGCTCCGCCGGAGACAACACCCTACTACCGTAGGCGACAACTCTTTCGACACCCCCAACGACTTGGGATAGCACCCCCCCAATGCCCGTGTTGCTAGCATCCGTGTCCAGCAAAAAGGGACTGGCAAAATCGGGATAACACAAGGGTGGGGCACCCACCAAGGCGTCCCGGAGGGAGCGAAACGCGGCCTCCTCCTCCGGTCCCCATTTGAACTTCACTCCCTTCGCCGTTAGAGCGTGCAAGGGTTTTGCAATAGTGGCGAAGTGCTCAACGAACCGCCGATAATAAGAAGCAAACCCGATGAAACTACGCACGTCGGAAACGGACGTAGGTGTCGGCCACGAACCGACACAATCCGTCTTCGCGGGATCGGTGGAGATCCCCGAAGAATCGACAATGTGACCCAAGTATCTAACGGACCTACGAAGGAGGTGACATTTGGCCGGTTTAAATTTCAACTTAGCCGATCGCATTCGCAAGAACACCCCTCTCAATCGCCGGAGGTGTTCCTCAAACGTTTTACTGAAAACAATGACATCGTCCATATAAATCAAGCATGTATCCCACTGCAAGCCCGACAAAACCAGCTCCATAAGTCGCTGAAACGTCGCTGGAGAAGAGTGAAGTCCCATGGGTAACCGGTTAAACTGGAACAGCCCCCCTGGAGTCCGAAATGCTGTCTTAGGTTTCGACTCTTCGTCGAGCGGCAACTGCCAAAACCCCGATAACAAATCAAGAGTCAAAAAATATCGCGCACCAGACAATGCATCGAGGGACTCATCCATCCTGGGGAGCGGATACGCGTCAGCCACAGAGATCTTATTCAGGCGACGGAAATCAACGCAGAATCGCAGGGACCCGTCCTGCTTCTTAACCAGCACAATAGGCGCTCCCCACGGGCTAGAGGAGGGCGAAATAATATCGGCTTCTAGCATATCGTTAACAGCCGACTGAACATGTTCCTTCTCCACGGGACTCAGTCGGAAGGGATTTAGCCTGACCGGCGCCGCATCGCCCGTTTCAATGTGATGGTGCAACAAATCCGTGCACCCAATGTCATACTTATGTTTACTGAATACATCAGAGAATTCAATGAGCAACTCGCGCAGCGCACCCAACTGCGCCGCCGACAAATCGTCCGAGGCGGCACATAACGAATGGACCCACTCAAGGTCTTCCCTTGGCTCAACGTTCCGCGCGGGGCTCGAGCCCACCTGCGCAACCAACCCATCATCCCCAGGGACCTGCGCCGCGTGAGCCAGCACGGTGCCCTGCGGAATGACAGCTGGTCGCGACCCCGCGTTCAAAACCATCACAAACGGATCCCTGTCAGCCCGCACCAAAGTGTGAGCCACCGATAAATCAAGACCCCCGACAGCCTTGTTAGAAGGACCCAAAAGCATACTCTGTCCCGAAGCCTCCCTCAGCCATGGTTTCCGCAACCGGAGGGGAATCAACATCTGTGAACCCGGGGGCACTTGCACTGTCTGCGTCGCCACCGCTTGTATCGTAGCGCACGCCGTCCGAATGTCAGTAGGGCCCGTCAAAAATGAAATCCGGCGACCCGATGACAGTTCAATGCATCGTTGATCGATAAGAATTTTAATGGGCATTTTAGCCAAAAAGTCAGTGCCCAAAAGACACGGAACTGCCAAAGAAGACGAAACGAAAACGGGTCCCGACAATTTGATATCTCCAATGCAAATGGACGCCCTAACCTGACCGATAATGCCCAACGATCCCCCATTAGCGGCGTAAAATGGCACATCCACTGGAAGCAGCGGACGACATTGGACCGGAAGAATATTATAAATGAGGTCCGATATAATAGTTGCCGATGCCCCCGTGTCCACTAACACCCTAATCTCAACCCCATCAATAGATCCCGTAACAACGGACGAACCCGCCGAAGCAGCCACAATTCTATGCCCCAATTCCGCCCATTCAATGTCTCCCTGGTCCCGGCCGAACCCCCCTCGCCGAACCGAATCCCCGAACCTTAACCGGCCCTCCTCCGCCGCAACGCGGCGTCCCATGTGTGCCGAATAAACAGGCCGAGCGTGTGAGGTGCCGCGACTTGCCGGGGATTGTAGAGATGACTTGGGCTCTCGGTCGTCGTCCAGCCGAGCTCCCATGGCGCGCTGCCGCGGAGCGCGGCACCCGGACGCCACGTGGCCCCGGAGGCCGCAGTTATAGCACGTGACGAGGGTCGGAGTAGATCTTGGTTGCTCCGACTTTCGGCCCGATCGCAGAGGCGACCGGGCCCCCGGCCTCCAGTCCCCTGGTCGTCCCGTGGCGAACGCCTCCTCTCGTGGGCTGACGACTTGGGGTTCGGCGACCACCAAACCCGGGGCTGCGACGACAGCAGCGTTGCAACCAACGCCTTGCTTCCGTTGTAGGGCCTCGTGCGCTTGAATACACGTGGCGACTCTCAAAGAAGAAATATCAATCTCGTCAGCTGTGTTGATAGGGACCCCCAGGTCCTGCGCCAACTTGAGCAGCTGCTCCAAAACCATCGCGTCTTGGCCCTCCTCGTCCATCCGAGGGAACGCAGCATCAGCAAGAGCCAGCAACGCCGTGCGATAGGCCAGCGCGGTCTCCGTGGCCGCTTTCCGTCTTGCGTAGAACTGATGGCGGCACGTAGAGGGAGGCCCGTAGACCCTGGCCAACAAACCCAGCGCATCCTTCAGCGTGGAGCGGTCCGACTTCCGTGCAGCCCTGAAGGCCGCGAGCGCATCGTCGTCCAGCATGGCGGGCAATGCCCGCAGCGCCGTAGCATCGGACCACGCTGACATCTCTTGATGCGCCAAAAACCTCCGCTGAAATTGGCCCCAGTCTCCGCCTTCCGCCTTGAAGGCTGACAACGTGGGCAGGCGCTGTTGAAAAATGAAGTCATCCGCCTCGTGGTTCCTCTCCGCCTGTCCGTCGGTGTCTAAGATGGCGGCTCCAGCAGCAGACGTAAGATGGCGGACCCCCTCGCGCGCTGATGACGTCGATGCGCGCGCTTGGGAACCCACCACCACGTGGCGCTCGCCGTTCCCGCCTTGAGTAGGCCCAGGCGCAATGGCGGGAATCCCCCATTCGTTTTGGCGGGAATCTGCGGGGCGACCTTGTAAAATGTCCCCCACCGTCCCCGCTCCTCCCGACGAGCTGATCTCCGCCAAGATGGACGCGGCGGCGAGCAGCAGCTCCGCCAGTCGGGAGTGCGCCTCACGAAGCCCGGCGTCTGTCCCCGGTCGCTCGGCCGGCGCCGTCGACGGACCCTGCAGCGTGGGCAAGTCCTCTTCCTCACCCCCCGCCACCAGCGGCCCCGAGTCGTCCAGGTCTTCCTCGCGGTCAATCCCGTGGGTCCTACGGGTCTTCCTCGTCTCCATACTTGGAAGCCCGTTTCACTTCTGACGCCAGATGAAGTATTGGAAAATGACGGCAGGAAACTCCTTGACGGGAACACACTTCTTTTATTAAATCTTGACTTGTAACAATACAACGCGTGGCCTCTCTTCTTCACAATGCGCTTCTCTTGACTCTGGATCCTGTGCTGCCGGCTCTCTGTGCCTCGTGTAGACTCCGCGCCTCGGCTACACTCCTCTCTCGCTTCGTGTAGACTCTGCGCCTCTGCTACACTCTCCACTCGCCTCGTGTAGACTTTGCACCTCTCTCGCTGGCTACACCGTATGCATACTCGGCTCGTGCAGACCTTCCTCTCTCGCTGGCTACACCGTATGCATACTCGGCTCGTGCAGACCGTTCTCTCTCGCTGGCTACACACTACACATTACTCAGCTCGTGTAGACCGTTCTATCTCGCTGGCTACACACTATACATTACTCAGCTCGTGTAGACCGTTCTATCTCGCTGGCTACACACTATACATTACTCAGCTCGTGTAGACCGTTCTCTCTCACTGGCTACACACTATACATCACTCAGCTTCTACTCTCCATTACTCTCCTCTCCGGGCTCTATCTCTGCACCTTCCTCTTCATTCTTAGATGGTTCCACTTCTGCCCCCTGCTCCTCTGTGCATCACCTTATATACCCCTTCTTCCCGGGAGGCGGAGCGGATGCGGACCTCAACGTCGGCACCGCTCCTCAGTTACCCAATCCCCACGCGCTATCCTTACGATCCGGTTCCGCTCAGCGCGTGTTTCCACTCCCCGACCAATCACACCGCGCTGCTACCCGATCACTCCCTCTGGGCGCGTCACCGGCACACAGCCAATCAGCAGCACTACCCCCACCCGCGCACTGACGCCTGCTCCTCCCCGTCAGCGCGCGTCACCGCACACACACCCGTACATACGCGCTGGCACACGACATATACACCCAGCGCGTATCACCACTACACAGGTAACGAGCTGAGATTAGGAGCAAACTCTTAAAAGGAGTGCTCCTAATCTCAGCTTGTTACCTGTATAACAGGACCCTGCAGGGTGGGTCTGGTAGGAACGAATAACCAAAGAATATAAACATAATGTATTACACTTGTTTGGCCAGGAAAGCCACACTGAGTCTAAAGGTTTTTGTAGGGTCCTGCCAAGTGTTTGCAGTAGAGGGCGATGTTGCTACACCGAATCGGACGATACGAAGGGAGAGTTTGAGGCCTAATTCTAGGCTTTAGGCCTAGCTGTAGGCGTTAGGCCGCTGTGAGTTAATTTGAAATTTAAATGTTTTAATTATTTATGTAAAAGCTTAAAATGTAAATGTTTCTATTTAAAAACATCAGGGAATGTAACATTGTAAAACATTAACTCTCTTTCACACACGCGGGTGTACGATACGAAGGGAGAGGTTGATGCCTAGTTCTAGGCTTTAGGTCTAGCTGTAGGCTTTAGGCCGCTGTGAGTTAATTTTAAAATTAAATATTTTTATTATTTATGTAAAAGCTTTACATTTAAATGTTTCTATTTAAAAGCATCAGGGAATGTAATATTGTTAAACATTAACTCCCTTGCACACACGCGGGGGTACGATACGAAGGGAGAGTGATAGGTGTAGTTCGAGGCTTTAGGCCTAGCTGTAGGCTTTAGGGCGCTGTGAGTAAAATTTGAATTTAAAAGTTTTAATTAAAAGCTATCTCAGGGAATTATAAGGGAATGTTACACTTGTTTAGCCAGGAAAGCCTCATTAATTTAAATGTTTTAATTAAAAGCTACCTGAGGGAATTATAAGGGAATGTTACACTTGTTTAGCCAGGAAAGCGTCACTGAGTCTAAAGGTTTTTGTAGGGTCATGCCAAGTGTTTGCAGTAGGGGGCGACAAGTGTTTGCAGTAGGCGGCGATGTTGCTACACGGTCGGACGGACGGTCGGACGGACGATATAATCTATTGTAGGCTGGTCCACTTCGTTCCTACCAGTAAAAGACACCTGTTCACAGAAGCAATCAATCAGATTCCAAACTCTCCACCATGGCCAAGACCAAAGAGCTCTCCAAGGATGTCAGGGACAAGATTGTAGACCTACACACGGCTGGAATGGGCTACAAGACCATCGCCAAGCAGCTTGGTGAGAAGGTGACAACAGTTGGTGCGATTATTCGCAAATGGAAGAAACACAAAAGAACTGTCAATCTCCCTCGGCCTGGGGCTCCATGCAAGATCTCACCTCGTGGAGTTGCAATGATCATAAGAATGGTGAGGAATCAGCCCAGAACTACAGGGGAGGATCTTGTCAATGATCTCAAGGCAGCTGGGACCATAGTCACCAAGAAAACTGTTGGTAACACACTACGCCGCGAAGGACTGAAATCCTGCAGCGCCCGCAAGGTCCCCCTGCTCAAGAAAGCACGTATACATGCCCGTCTGAAGTTTGCCAATGAACATCTGAATGATTCAGAGGACAACTGGGTGAAAGTGTTGTGGTCAAATGAGACCAAAATGGAGCTCTTTGGCATCAACTCAACTCGCCGTGTTTGGAGGAGGAGAAATGCTGCCTATGACCCCAAGAACACCATCTCCACCGTCAAACATGGAGGTGGAAACATTATGCTTTGGGGGTGTTTTTCTGCTAAGGGTACAGGACAACTTCACCACATCAAAGGGACGATGGACGGGGCCATGTACCGTCAAATCTTGGGTGATAACCTCCTTCCCTCAGCCAGGGCATTGAAAATGGGTCGTGGATTGGTATTCCAGCATGACAATGACCCAAAACACACGGACAAGGCAACAAAGAAGTGGCTCAAGAAGAAGCACATTAAGGTCCTGGAGTGGCCTAGCCAGTCTCCAGACCTTAATCCCATAGAAAATCTGTGGAGGGAGCTGAAGGTTCGAGTTGCCAAATGTCAGCCTCGAAACCTTAATGACTTGGAAAAGATCTGCAAAGAGGAGTGGGACAAAATCCCTCCTGAGATGTGTGCAAACCTGGTGGCCAACTACAAGAAACGTCTGACCTCTGTGATTTCCAACAAGGATTTTGCCACCAAGTACTAAGTCATGTTTTGCAGAGGGGTCAAATACTTATTTCCATCATTAAAATGCAAATCAATTCATATCATTTTTGACATGCGTTTTTCTGGATTTTGTTGTTATTCTGTCTCTCACTGTTCAAATAAACCTACCATTTAAATTATAGACTGATCATTTCTTTGTCAGTGGGCAAACGTACAAAATCAGCAGGGGATCAAATACTTTTTCCCCTCACTGTAGTTCTGTTTATTAATCAAAACAAGCATAGGCATGTCAAAGTTCAATGTTCGAGACCAGCGTTCCTGTTGAAAGCATTTGTCGGAGCCATGCTGTGAACATCTAAAATAATATATTTCAAAAGGATAGGCCTATTGTTTCTTTTGAAAAGAAATCTGTTGTGAAAGGCTATTCTTGTTATACGTGGATTTGCTACTCTATATGCTAGTGTAACGCTTCCGCAGCTATTTCGATATTTAGTATTGGTAGTAGTACTTTCTTAACCGAAAAGAAACGTGATGTCGGGATCGAACCCACAACCTCCATTCACCGTTCCACACGCAACAGTTTTTATTTTGTGTGGTCATCCACCAACCCTTGCTGCTGCCTCCAGTGTTCAGTTACAGGCCAATTGCAGCACAGCCACCACCACCCGGCTCTTCGACCCCACAGCTGTTGTCAACTTGGCACCTGACCTCCAAAGTCTGGAATTATAGCCACTAGATTTACGTCTTCTCTCTGCTCGTTGCCTTGGTAATGGGGGGGGGGTGCACCGTAAGAGGGACAACCCACCGATAGAGAGTGAGCTTGCGTGGGCCGGGGGACATTTGATGGCGCAGGGCCCAGCTCAGCAGCACCTCACAGAGGCCCTGGCTCAGTAACCGGGCCCTGCAATACACCTATTGAGTTCAGTTGTGGTGATCCCTTCGCACAATGCTAATCCGTCCGTCAAATCGTCAAACATGCTGTGTACACAGACAAGACAAAAGCTTGTGTAATTAGTGAGGGCACACAGACACACTGTTATTTGCTCACACGTTAAACAACATTACTCTCTATATCGTCTTATTTGTGCTGCCGTGTTGTTGTCTAAAGTCTCGTGTGTCCCGTATATATATATTTTTTCTGCCTTGTACCACGTATTCATTTGAGTACGGTGGTTCGAAACATTTTATGCATTTTATGCGCTCAACTTATTTTGCACCGTACGTAGCCAACCGTGTTAATCAAGAGGTGCGGGGTAAGACAACAAACTAAACACAAAAAGCAGTTCTAAAGAAACACGTTTGCAATTTTGACTTAAAAGTGCAAAGTTCCAGTGGCTTCTGAATAATAAGGAAGCCACTGGAAGCATTACCGGCAAATGATTATAAGCACGGTAAAAAGAGGTCTACCGCACGTGTATGTCTCGAGCAATAAACATGCGACGCTCATCTCTCTATCCAAGAAGACGGCTTCCACAGTGGTTTAAGTCAGCACGCTGCACTCGCAACCCTCAGGTCACCGGTTTGATTCCATTTCCTGGCGCGGCATGGTGGAACAAATGGAAAGTTTTTTTTTTAACTCTTCCTCTGCATCTGCTTATCCAGCAGGATAAATTGGTATTCATTTTGTAATGCTGCCTCACCTCATTTTACTGGCTGGAGAGACACGTGTGGGTAAATTATGCTCTCTCTCAATTAGAATGACATAGGGGAATGGCACGGAATGTCACGTTTATCGTATTTAACCCAGACTAGGTCTGCATCGAAGAATCACGTTATGACACTATGTTAAATATATAGCGATCTGTCACTCTACTGTTGAAGGCCTCCTCATGCCATGTCGCTCATAAGCGTTATTTGACCATACTTCAGCATGTTTGCATGTGCAGGTTGGTCAAGGCAGCAAGAAATCAAGTATGGAACAATGCATTTGCTGCACTGCCCTCTGCTGATCACCACAGAGCCACACATCAGCAGTCTATCATTATTTAGCCTTTTTTCAAACCACTGCAGATGAGTGTAAGTTGAAGGCAGGGAGCATAGAACATTGGAGCAAAATGCAGTACAATAATGAGTTTTGCTTAACTGCTCTCTGCTGATGGTATCCCTTGCAGCAGCAGCAGCAACCTACAGCATGTTAGGCACCCATCCAAGCACGATCCAGGCTCAACTTCACTGAGCTTCTAAGATTCGATGTGATGGAGCGCATTCCTGGTGATTTGGAAATCGGCCAAGGAAGTTTCCATTGGATGTTTGATCAAATCCCACCCAGATTGCATTCATTCACATCCAATTAACACGGTTGGTTACGTATGGTGCGAAAGAGGTTTAACATACATACCTAATGTACATACTTCTTTCACAAGTCAACCTCTTTCACAAGCAGCAAAAAAACTGTCTTTCCATCTGCTGGCAAAATTCATATTCTGCAGAATTGGTCACTCTTTGTACAAGCTGTATATTCTAGTCAAAGTTAATATTTATTGCTCAACTTCCAACGCGATTTCATGTACCAAATTTCAATGAAAGTTTTCAAAGTGCATTATTGCACATTGTGCGACATTTTCATGAAAATAAAACATGTCCTCAAACATTGCTTACCTCTCAGTAAATTCTGAAATATTAACTAAAACCTTGTTCATTAATTATATCTTGAATAAAACGTATCTTTAGAAATGTGGCCTCCCTCTACCACCAGTGATGGGGAAAAGTGTGGGTACTCTCGTCCAGGATGCCTGAACAGCGTAGATAAGTAGGCCATATACCCCGAGTTTACTCTAGTAGAAGCCGTTCCACCAGCTGTGGCACGAGTGAATAATTGCAGGGATCCATTGTCAACTTGATATTGTGCGCTAATCAGTGCAGTAATCAGAAAACATTATGATGGTAAAGTATATATTTTTTTACTTACCAAGTAAAGCCCACTGAGCTATATAGCTTTTTTAGAAGTGACTTGACCAAAAATGATAGTACACAGAAGTGGATTTTTGTGGAAATTTATAGCAGCCAAATATTCTGAATGCATGTTGATTCTAAATGTGGAGGGAAAATCCGGAGGACCTGGCGAAAACCCCACACTATCAAGGGGAGAACATGCAAACTCCAAATATATACAGCAGGCATCGTCATTAATGTTTACCCTCAAACACCTTGGTGGATCTCAATACTCATGATCATGAGTCCTATTTCGGGATTATTGGCCAATTCTGACAACTGTATTTCTGGTTGGAGCCCAGAGAAAACCCACGCGTGTGACGGGGGATCACGGTATACCTGCACTTTTTCATTATAACTTAAAAAAAAGTAAATTGATAGGGTCGCCGTGATATAATTGGCTACAATGCCATAATTAATACACCTTTGCAATGCGGCGATTTTTGCGATGTCAGTTCCCCATAACTTTGCGATTGTATTTAAGATTAGTACCGCGTCATGTTTTTGCTTTGATATACATTAAATATGAACACAAATTTCTTAAGTTATTCAACTGCAGCACACTGCCGTAAGTCTTCTGATAATTGAGACTGGAAAATCTATATTGCTTATTATGCACATACCGTCAGAAATAAATTGTCATACAACCACCATTATAATTCTGCAAAACGTTTACAAATCACTGATTTATTGGGAAACCGCTATTTATAATTGTATTCATTATTTCTATTTTACATTTTGTTGGGAAATTAAATATTATAACTATTTAATGAACGATCGTCGCGATACGATATTTTTCAAAATGGATGACACAACCATCATAGTTTTAGATCGTACGTACCATCGCTACATCACGGCAACCCTACAATTTCATTAAACCTTCACTCCAAACGTAGCTTTTCGGGTTGACGCAGACCGCAGTTCCAAGCAAAATTGTCTTGTCATTAACCCTCCACCTCAAGACAAGACTGTCACGTTTACCCAGCTATTACTATTTATACGCAATGATGCATTTTGTTTATCAAGTTATGACCAATAAACCCCATCCTCACCAATAACTTAATTTATCACCGAAATGAGACGTTTCGCTCCAGCGCTGTGCTATCTGGGTATTCCTGTTCTTGGTAGGCACTGTTCAATCGTTAGTGCAACTAAAAATACTAAGCAATTTTTTTATTTTACCAGGTCACGCCCACTGGGCTATATAGCTATTTTTCAGAAATGACTTGGCCACAAATTATAGCTCAACGCAGTGGCTTATCCCGCGTAAATTTATCATAGCAGCCAAATACTCTAAACACATCTCGATTCGAAATGGCAGTAGTGCAGCAGTTTTCAGGACACGCAGGCCGTTTGCGGGCACTCGCTCTCACATCCTTGTCACTCTTTCATAACTTACATTGTTAAATTTTGCACTCCAACGTGCACCTGGGTAGGGCACGTCTTGGGCTATAATGATGCACCATTTCATCCATTACTATTGGTTCCACACACGACACCAGAGAACCTCCCCAAATATGGCTCCAGTGTACTGCAAAGCACCAGTCCACCAGCACTACAAGCGTCACGCATGGGAGTAACTTAGGCTTGTATTTGTGTGGACTTCCAAGGTCTGGGCAATTTAATAATCCGCACCCCCGAACACGACAGAGATTATGTTGTCACCATTCCGTGTCTCGATGTTATTTAATAACCGATAAGATTACACTGACTGTGAAACTAAATGCAATGTTCGTATATTATATGGGAATATAATTTGCTCAACGAGTAAAAAATACGATTCTCACAATTAAACGAGTAAAATAATTTATTGTCATCGACAATAGATGCATCCTTATATCCCATTGCACAGCCAGTCTCAAGGATGGTAAAAAAAAATGTTGAAATGAGCAGGAGAGAAAACGGATAGAGTCCAAGTTCCGAACCCACTTGGCATTCCCTATTATGGCTGCACTCACAGGGAGAGTCCAACGCAGCATCGGATCAGCAGGGGCTACCCGGGCAGCTACAATAAACTCACCAGGATTCCTCCCGGTGATTCGCCTGCCTCTCGTCGCTTACAATTTATTTCTCTCTGCTCTCTCAGCAAGGCATTTGGACTCTTCACAACTTGCTCAGAATCCCCAGCGGCGATATGCACTGTTGTTGTCGTTGTGTCAGTTCCGCCTCCCTCCTCTCGCGTTCAATAAGCCGCGCTCTAAGCTGGTGTAGTGACAGACGTGGTGCAGCGCAATACACCACGTGATTTATATATAAATATAATTTTACGTTGCAAAATATTTCAAAGCATTAGCTGTTCTCGTCCGCTTGGTACTGGTGATCTTGCGCCCAAGATGATGGGTCTCAAACTGTCCGTTTAACTTCATCTTGAGAGATTTCACCCGTCAACCTGGAGCAAACTCAGGCTGCATTGGTAAAGTTCCAGTGCTAACGATGCCACAGTGCACGCATTTCCCAAAGTGAACGTTCTCGCTGTCTGGGGTCCAATAAAACGTTCTCCTCCCAATCGTCACAAGCACAGAGCAGCTGCTTCCTATTCCCGACACCGCAGACCCATGCCAATCCCACAGACTGATTAATGATGCTCATGAAGATAAAGACTGCCGAGAAATGAAGGCGACAATTATTTTATCTTGGTCATCTGCTCATAGGGACCTTGAAGCTAAAATTAAAAGTGAGGTGGGCAGTTAAGCATTGGTAAGTCACACCACAAAGTATTGAGTCAACTAATCACAATGGTCAACATGATACAGTCCTGAAATGGATTCCCTGCGATGTTGTTTTAGGTTTTACAACTTGTTAATTACTATGACCTGCCTTGGCATTACTCCGCTGAGTTTCGGAAATTCCACCGAATCGTATGGAGCGTTCAACCAAGTCTCGCCAAAATTGTGACGGATTAAGAGGTTCTTAGCGTTGACGTTTCCTTGCCAGTCTCTCGCCATTTCATTCGAAGTCTTGAAACACAGTTATGGCGAACACAAGCGGATTTGTCCAACGGACGTCCACTTGTTAATGGCCTCCACGGCGTAGTCCCCGTAAGCACGACTTGCACGTAAAGAATCCGGTGATGCAGAGGACACAGAGAGCGAACACGGAGATCCCGATTAGAATCCGTGTCACTGCCTCCGTCTGGGGGCTGCCTGCAGAACAATAAACAAGAGGGAGGGGACGTCGTCATCGTGATCATCATCACCACCCATGCTCTCATCATCGTCAGTGTCCGTTAATCACCATCCATTCTCGCATCATCTTAATGATCGTCAACATCTACTATTCACAATTAATTCTCCCATAATTGGCGCCACTGACACTGCGGTGCCAAGATCTTAACTACCTCGCCTGGTATACAGGTCGTGGGTTCGATTACAATCCTGACGCCTGTATATTTGGATATTTGGAGTTTGCATATTCTTCCCGTGATCACGTGGATTCTTCTTTGGGTTTTTCCCTCCAAATTTAGAAACATGGGTTTAGAGTATTTTACCAGCTGCTATACATTTCCAAGTAATAAGCCACTTCGTTGAGTATCATTTGTGGCCAGGTCGCTTCTGAAAAAGAGCTATGTAGTTCAATGTGCTTTACCTGGGAAAATATCTTAATTTTTTTGTTCATTATTGTCGCACCGGATCTTAATATTTATGTAACGTGTCCTTCACTAACAACCGAAAATAAAATACAAGACATCATTACAGTCACAACTTAAAAACTTCACAACTTCATAACCCACAACAAAAATGGGAGATGGTTCAAATGAGACAGGAAGAACGAGACACGATAGACGTGCCACCGGCACTCTGCTTGGTGGACACGAGGCTCACCGTGCTTGATCTCCTGGCCGCGCGTGCAGGTCCAGTTCTTGAGGCACAGCTCGCAGTGGTGACCGGTGAAGACGGCGCAGTAGGAGCGGGGTTCGCACGTGCATACCGTGTCCAAGCGGCGCGTGCAGTTCTGTGCGAGCACCAGGCCGCGCTCTGCGGCACACACGCATGCACACAAGCACGCATGCAGATGGGCGTTCAGTGGGCACGTTGAATCGAGCATGTGAACCCGCACGGCCGTGACCAGATTACCTAGAATGCACGGGAACCCGTCTGACTTAAAGAGCTGTGTTGAATAATGACCACCGCGACCCGCACAGTGCAGAGAGGCCCTCACCCAGAACCTGCTGCTGGACGAAAGCCTCTCCATGCTGCGTGTGCTGCGTGAGTCGTGGGGGTTAATAAACCACACTTCTCCATGCTGGTCAGTATGCTTTGGTGAAGGCAGGGACCAGAGACTTTGAACCATAGTCCAGTACAGCAATGAAATATGATGTAGCCTTCTGCTGCCCATAGCATAGGCCCAGAGATCTTGCAATAGCGGGCGCATTGCCAATGCAGGACCCCCATGATGATGATGATGATTTTGTATGGCCAATGAAGATTAATGGTTTGAAATTCAGTTCTAAGTGATTTAACCATTCAATTGCTTTGTCTGAGAGTTGATGAATTGCAGATACATTCACCCACCAAATCACTCCCCGACTCAGCCATTCACCCACTCACCACCTATAATTAATATTTAGGGTAATGCAAAGTTATACAGTCCATGTCTTGATGTTTTGTAGTGTACGCACCCAGGACCTTCATTAAATACAGTTATAAAATTCAGTGAGGCTCTGTTGAAATGAATTGCATTGAGCTCCTGAAAAAGCTCCCAGCAAGTGGAGCAAAACATTGGACATCATGTCAAATGATGCACAGCACAACCCCAAAATATAACCAAGAGCCGTACAGCACAATCACGAAAACCTACGCAGTACCACAATATTGCTCACCTATTCCCACTCACCAGCATGGCAGTGTGTGCAGGGCAGGCAGTGCAGGAGCAGGTTGGGGAAGCTTGTGAAGGAGCCCGATTCACAGGGCGCGCAGCTCACCGCGTCGCCAGCGTGGGTGCCCTGGCTGTAGCAGCCTGCAGAGCAATACGGTACAAGACAAAGGTGTAACTCTGTAATTCCTTATGCCACCATTGCTGGATGGGCTTTGACTAGATGGAGCACTGGAAAGCTTAGATGTGTGACCACCATTTATAAAACGAGGGTAGTGCAGCAAATTCCGCTTGTTTTGTACTCCCTCCAGCTTCACCAGCCCGCACTGACCATAGTGGTGAAATATGATCAAACAACCTCCATATCCAGCACGGCATCAGGAGGCCTTCAGCAGTGGACTGCCAACGTTATGCATATTAATTATTGAAATGTAACATTAGGTCTCTTTACCAAAGGAGACATGGGACAGAATTAGGTCTCTTTACCAAAGGAGACATGGGACAGAATAAACACGTTTGCATGTGTTTCATTGAGATCATCCCGTACCATCTGTTTTCCGAGAACGCAGTGTTGTTTTCATAACCCGAATTGGATATAACGTGATGAATGTATTAGGGAACACATCTTTTATAATGCGGATGCGAATTGGATATAACGCGATCGAGTGAACCGAACTGCATCCCACGAGTAGGAAAAAGGGGTTGTATGGCTGCCTCGGTGTAGCATCACATGGCGGGATGCTGCTGGATGCGTCCAGATGCTACCCACACGCCTCAGTCTGTGTTCAGCCTACATACGCATCTCATGTCTTATCGCAGACTGTGCTTTATCCTATATTATAGATTATAACGCGATTTTTCCATTACGCAGTCTTCTTCAGGAATGCAACTACCGCGTCATAGGAAAACATACTGTACAAGCTGACACAATGTCGTGCGTGTTGATCCGTACAATGTCCGACGTTTCCCCAACACGTTCATGACCCGAAAACGCACCAGAGAGCCGTACAGCACAACCACGAAACTCTATGCAGCGGGAGAACCATTTTGTTTCTGTTCCTCTACAATACGGTGGGGCAATGTTATGTGTGAGGATATAATGGATTCCCAAACCCATGCGATGAAAAATTATAACCCTACTGACTACTCCATAGGCAGTATAATGTATCTGTCTGGATGCGCCGCATGCCAGACGTGTTTAACAGAGACTCGTACATGGCTGGCCAGAACTGGGGGTCACCTTCCAGAGTTATGGCCATAGTCAAAGCTGCCAAGTCAACCAAACGTGTGACAAGAGGAGAGTGCATTTTACCATTAACCTCGTTTCACAACAATGCCACGCATTTGTTCGGCTCTGTTTGAGCTAAAATCTCAATGTGATGCACACCTCATTTTCCACATGCACAGCACGCGGGTTCAATCCACGATACATTGTGCCGTAGATCATCTCAGGAAGGAAAAAGCAATTCCGTTGTTTTTATTGCATCGCCAAATTCCCACCCATGTCACAGCAACATCATCAGGAGCTACGGTCAATCCACTGCTAAATGAAGGATTCCCTAAGCCAGCACCTGCTGCACACGAGCAAATTTCATCGCTCCGTCTCCTGGATGGACGACCTCTCAGACACGTCCCGTACTATTGGCTACCACTCCATCTCTATAATAACCATCAGCCATCGTCACTTCTAGCGGAATATCCTGCCGAAACCCAATTTCTTACCAGTTTAAATTATGTGATTAACCAGCGTGTTATCTAATCTATGCGTTCCGTCTCTCAATCTGTCCATGCTTTTTCACACACTTTAAAGTTTTCAAACTGTTGCATTGATAACCATGTTTTGTAACAATTTCATAGCAAGCGGTATGCACGAGTAACAAACGACGTTATTCTTATGGCACATGGGTGTGTTACTTTTCATTATCAAGTTCAAGATATAATAGCTACCATAATATCACCACCACCAGCACTGACCAATCCACTGGCAGGTGAAGGACTCTCGAAGCTGCTGGCATCTCTCAATCATTCACTCATCCCTGCAAATGAGCTAACTTCGTAGCTCCATCTCCGACAAATGTCATCCATTGTACGTGGTGGGTTTTCTCCAAGTACTCTGGTGTCCTTCCACATTATAATAAGTGAGCCGTGGCAAGCGAGCCCTGTCAGCGCTGTCTTCTTCCTCGTTGCGGGCCCGGCCGGGACTCCACTGCTGCAATGTACGGGCGACGTGGATGTCGTCGGCGGTGCAAAGGGCTCGCTCGCAGTGGCCCCCTTCCTCGCTCCTGCCCCTCGCCGACCCCCTTTGTTTTCCCAATGCAATGATGCCTCATTCTTTTTCAGCCCCCCAGCTTTCTGTTGCCCTCCAGCTATGACCAGGCCTATCCCAACCTCTCTTTATCAGTCCCTCTTGTGCTACTGGCATTAAAATGCCACTACTACTTAAAATAAACCATTTCTTCATTTCAAATCATTATCATGCTACGTACAATTTTATAATTGCTGTAAAGCACCTTGGTAAAGGCCTTGGCAAAGGCGCCATATAAATATCAATAAGATGAGATATCGCGTCATCATTCATATGAATTGCATCTCACAATCGCTGAGGAACCGCAGACAATAGGAAGTATAAACTATTTTTATATTACCAGGTAAGGCCCACTGAGCTATATCTCTTTTTCAGACGCAACCTGGCCACAATTGATAGCTCAACCAAGTGGCTTTTGATGTGGAAATTTATAGCAGCCAAACACTCTAAACGCATGTTTCTAAATGTGGAGGGTAAAACCGGAAACCCAGAAAAAAATCCACGCGTGTGAGGGGGAAACACTCCCATACAGATGAGGCAGATGATTTCAGTCCAAACTTTATTGTGCCGCCTTCTCATTGCTATATTCATCTCCTCGTGAATAACATTTGGGCAAAAATCCCAATGCAAGATCCTAAAAAGGTCCTGAGACTCAGTGAAGCTTTCTGGGATGAATATATGGCACCCATTATTAATACACATTTTGGGGTCTAAAATATATGCAATGCTAGATACCAACATGATTTAGGGAGCACATCTGGCGTTGGGTGTGAGATGTCTACTGAAGTGAGTCCAAAGTATTTCCGATAAGTTATCTTCCAGTTCTGTGCATGCCACGACGTCATGCTCTGCTAGTCATGATAATGTCATAGGGACATTTACTAATCCCGTAGCATGCGTATAGTAACTTGTCATATTAAATCGATTAATATGCTTACTATACATATCCCTCACACCTCCAAATAGAACGGTTGGCTACGTATGGTGCGAAAAGAAGTTCAATATGCCGAATTGTACATGCCGAATTGTACACGTGAGAATGAATTTTTTTAAATTAATGTACGTTGTATCATGTGGGTGAAGTGGTGGCACAGCAGTTAGCGCACTGTGCTATGAACCTGGCCACCTGAGTTCGACTCACAGCCACGGCAAACATCAGCGGCCAGTGCTTTCAGAATATGTCCTAAGCACCGCAAATCGAACTAAGCCAGACTGACCAAAATGGTGAAATATGGTTAAATAAGACCGACGAGCGATACGCCATGGAAAGCCTACATCGAAAATGGAACAAAGGGCTGTGAATTCATGATCAATATTGAGTTCACATGACCCCTGCGACTCCAACTCATTAATGTTTACTGGATGGCAAGGAGGAGGAATCGTTCTATGGTGAATGCCTAAGGCAGAACTGTTGGGATATAATCGACAGAAAGCCACCTCACACTCGAAAACAATTACCATTGTGAATGCACGCTGGAGTCAAAACCACAAGTGTCCTGTCTGGTAGGTAAAAGGTAAAGGTGCAGCCATGCAATTTGCTTTCTTATGCCAAAGGTTGGCAGAAGGGCCTTACCACTAGATGGAGGTCTAGAGAGCCCCTCTATAGGGTTGTTTACTTTGACTTTCACATTGGCCGGACATCTTGGAATATGTGGGAGTACCCACACTTTACCCCACCCACATGTGAGCTGTCGATCGACCAACTGTGGCTTAACCCACTTATACTGCTGAGTGGACAGAGGCGGGAAAGAGTTAAGAAACTTGAACATCGTTCAACCTGCCGTGCCGGTGGGTTGAACTGGCGACCTCTGGATTGCAAGTGTAGTGTACAAAACTACTGCCGCGCGGTAGAAGTGTCCCACTTAGGAGGCGATTTTGTATTTTTTGAGGCACATTTACAAAAGATTGCATTGGCTGTCAGCGTGTCCAGGGAACACAGTCACGGAAATGCCACTGCCACACGCACCTCGCCATCCGCTGGTACTCGTGCAATTACTTGAGACCTCGGGCGGCTACAATAATTTCAAGCACAAACATCAAATGCCCTGCACAAGTTGCAAGTATTTACAGACTCAAGAAACAGGAGAAGGCTTTTTAAACAGTGACTGGCTCCTCAACGACTGGAGCTCACTTTCTCTCCATCCATAAATACATGACAAGTCACCTTCAGCCTCATGCCCGGTGGGCTCCAAGTCTAAATTTATCCTGTTACTAGCTGGCAACGAATGCCAAAGCATTTACACAGAACTGCGCTGGTTTAAAATAAGAAAATTCATCACTGCCTATCTGCATGCCAATTGTCGCCTTGTGGGAATTTCGTCAGGAGTTAATCATTTCTCATTGGCATTCAGCTGTGCTGGCAGTCTAGAGCCAGAGGTAGAAATTCTGCATTCCCATGGCAGGCGCCAGTATCCCATGGCAGGCTTGGGTGTCAGACTCCCGGCATTTGAAACGTTGCTCTTACGATTGCAAGGTCAGTGGACTAGTCGGGCATGTAACGAATTAACAATTTATTGATTAAAGTCGATTTTTAATACTCAAAATACATGCTTCAAATCAAGCGTGTGCGGTTTGTCTGCCCATTCTGTGCAAAAGCCATGCTCATGTAACATATAACATCACCAAACCACACAAAACAAGATGGAAAAAACCACGAAACAATTTAAAGGAGACGCTAAGAACAAGACGATGAATTTATGACTGAAACGACGAGAATAGCTGGGAGGTTTGACATTGGGCCGAAACACGGACGAGCAATAGCACGTTAGTCGCTTGTTGCAGAGGTTCGTGGTTCGAGCCTAGCGGCCAACCTAATTAATACTACTGGTATAATAACCATGAATATTAGGGGTGCCATCCAAAAGTCACATTCGTTATTTCCAAGGTCACACCTCCTGGTTTTATCGTTTGCTGTTAGCCTGAAGCCACTGCGAGTTTAGAGACAATCCGTCAATATTTACCAGACACGATACAGAGCCGAACAATTCATCAGTCAATAAACAGAGTAATGGTGTAGAGGCACAGATACAGAGAAGAAGAAGAGAGGGGATCCTGAGCAACCTGTAAATATGAACAGTGGAGTGGGATTCTCAACTGTTGACTTCTACACCAAAAGTAACAAATTCAGAGGGAGAGATCTCAAAAACCTAAAACTTCACTTTCCCAAATGCATATTGAGTAGCACCGTCGTAAATATATGCCACATACTGCAAAGCAGACATTAAAAATCCCACAACGCTGTTCGATAAAGAGTGGGCCGTGCGTGCAGGCGTCACGTTCCAAATTTGCCAAAATTGAAAGAATTACCTGCAAGTTAAATTTCGATTTAAAGCTTTCGTGACTGCAGGGATTCATCTTCTTGGTTCTTTCGGTAAAGTCACGTAGAAGGGAAATAATAAAAAAATACAAATACAAATAATTCTCACGACGTTTCGGCCACAACGCAAGCAGCCGCAAGCAGCCGGCTGCTTGCGTTGTGGCCGAAACGTCGTGAGAATTATTTTATTATGTTTTATTTGTATTATTTTATTATTTCCCTTCTACGTGACTTTACCAAAAGAACAAAGAAGATACCTGCAAGTTAATAAACTGGGTTAAAACTGCAGGGCAACATCCTCCCCCTACTGACAGATTCCATCCACGTGGATCAAAGCACCATCGTAACAGCACTGTGCAATAGGAATGGGGGAAACGCCATACGTACCAAGTTATTATCTGTACATGCCTCGCTTGTAACAAAACATAACGTTCCTCATTCAGCACTGCGGCTCTCACCTACGACCAAGTTCCTAGCAGTCTACACAGTTTTGCTGTTGCAGCCTGAACATGCCTGTGCAGTCCACTGGTCAATCGACTGCTTGAAATGTGCTTCTCCACGTCCGGTGGGTCATGAGATTTATTTGACCATACTTTACCACGTTGAGTCATTGTGGCTTGGTAAAGGCGATGAGCTCCAAAAGTATTCTTTGCTCCAAGATATGATGCGAATGACACAGTCGGAATAACACTGGGTAAAAAAACACCGGTTTCTAGTGATAGTTGTTAAGGTATACCGGCAGTCCTCGGGTTACGAACCTAATTCGTTCCTGAGACCCGTTTGCAAGTCGAATGGTTCGTAAGTCGGAACACAATAATGAACTGTATTTAAATGCCCATACGGTCAGTGTTATGGAATGTGTTACAGTTCAACAAAAAGAGAGGCATTGTTAAACTCGTAATTGAGAAGAAATAGTGTACATCTGCATGTAACACTAAAAATACTGAAAAGTAAATAAAACATTAAATACAATAACATAAATAGGCAAAATAACAGTTTTATTTTCACATACATTGAGTACTGATGCTAGCTTGTAGCCAGAAGGGGGGCAATGAGTCACCGCAATTGTACGCGCATACACACCCACGGGGCACGGGCGCACACAGACACACAAAGACACACACACAACGATCCCCGGTGTAGCCTTAACAGGTTATTGGGGTAAGTGATGTTAGCAAGCAGCGGCTGGCACAGCACACGAGGGGGTGAGTGGCTCCCGCCATGCCCAGCTGCCTTTGTCTCCCCAGTGGCGATTTACACCCTGCACCAGGTACCTCTCCCCCCACACATACGTGCACATAAAGACAAAGACCCCTGTATAGTCTTAACAGACTGTAGGAGCAAGTGCTGTTAGCAAGTAGCACTTACGAAGGCCAGTGCAGCACACGAGAGGGTGGGTGGCCAACACTTTTGTCTCCCCAGTGATGATGTTTACACACCAGGTACTGGTGTTGGCCGTGAGCAAGAATCACACTCGGGTCACCACTTTCGTAGCGCTGTGCACTAACCGCTACACTACCGCTCCCCACACAATCACACTTTCACACACATACACACATGTCCGCACGCACACACACGCAAACGCTCCTAGCACGAGGCCGACTCATTACACCTCACGGACGATTGCTGCTCTGACCAATATAGTTCCGCGGTTCAGTTTGCAATTTCGAGTTCGCGTTTTAAGTCAATGTTTTTTCTATATTTTTTATATTTCATGGAAGCTGGTTCGTATGTGTGTTCGCAAGTCGAGGACTGCCTGTACAATGAAATGTTAAAACCAAAAAGTAATTCCTGCAGTCACGAAAGCTCCAAATCAAGTTTAAACCACCTCTACGGGGAGGATTTAAGTTTGTTTTCTTGCTCTCTGTGTCTCTGTGTTGTCTCTCTCTGATTGTGTCTGTCTTTGTGTCTCCGTGTCTATGATTTGTCTCTCTCTCAAATTTAACACTTAACTTCTAATTTAGCAATCTTTGGAAGAACGTAATTAACTAGGCTATGCGTTAATTGTGTGTTGACCGACTCTGTGTTGCATTGCATTTCCAAATTTTACTAACTTTGTTTTATTGAGTTTGTTTTGTCTCTGTGTCTCTGTGTTGTCTCTATAGTAATTCCTGCAGCCACGAAAGCTCCAAATCTCTCACTGACATGCTAATTTCTCTACTCCCCCCTCTCTCTCTGCCCCCCTCTCTCTCTGCCCCCCTCTCTCTCTGCCCCCCTCTCTCTCTGCCCCCCTCTCTCTCTGCCCCCCTCTCTCTCTGCCCCCCTCTCTCTATGCCCCCCTCTCTCTCTATTTAAGGCCTCGACACAGAGGCGTCGTTTCTCTGTGTGCCTATGTGTGTGTCTCTCTCTGCTTATGTGTCTGTCTTATGTGTCTCCGTGTCTGTGTTTTGTCTCTCTCTCAAATTTAGCACTCTTTGGAAGAACGCAATCAACCAGGTGGGGTGTTGACTGTTATGTTAGCCGACTCTCTGTGTTGTATTGCATTATATTTCTGAGTTTACTAGGTTTGTTTTTCTCATTCATTCGTACCTGATGATGATGATTGCTTGTGTTGCAATCGAAGCGTCGTAGTCTATTATTTAATTTATTTTCTTCCTACGTGACTTTACCGAAAGAACCAAAAAAGTAAGGTTGGATATGTTAACATTTATAGAAAATGAGCTACACCATGTGCAAATACTGCACTGGGTGTGGGTGATTAATTGGTCAGGGTGGATACGTGATAGTTGGACATGCGACGTTTTATTGCACTGATAATTTTTGCCATCTTTGAGCCGGGGAGGCAAGGATGATTTAACGTTACGATATGCGTTTGATATCACGCCCTTTACGGTGGGACGACTAAGAGCGCATCTCATCTGTGTGCCACACAGTTATCCCTGTGTGGCACACAGTGACTCCGCACCAGGCCAGAAAATGGGCATTAGCCTGCCAGTAGGGGGCGAGGAAAGCCACGTGTAATCCCAATCCAGTAACTTATGCAGCTTTCCACAGTTTCGGACAAACCTGCAGCACAGAGGAGGCACCCTCGGCTCCCATGATCCCACGCTTCACAGCAGTCCATGGGCTCCTCCACGTGGCTCTCTGGCATCGCGCACACCTGTCCGCCCAAGCCAGACAAATCACAGCGATCCCATCACCACCTAGGGCAGTGTTTATACAAGCCCCAGTGCTCACTACCCCTTCCCCTGCCACAGCGCAGCTTTCTGTAATTACCACATGCTGCTCAAGCTGCCACACACTGCACATGGTGGTTCACGCGGTATGTTATGAGCCCAGCGATCAGAGTTTGATTCCTGACCATAGCTAACATCAGCGTTGAGTGATATCCGAACCGGTCACAGGTGCTCCCTGCCCCCCCCCCTTCACAAACCTGCCCCCACTAGCATGGTAAAATATGGTAAAATCAACACTGAAATAGAGCAACCATCATCCAGTAGTTGATAAAAGCCTTAAATTATTAAATTACGATTAGGTCATCAGGAGGATTAACAGCATGTTACAGCATGACGTAATGTTTTGACTTCCAGTCAAGAGCTCTGCGAGGTATGGAGAAAATTTCAGAGATGTAGTTAGCACAGCAGCAGGGATAACAGCAACAATACGATGTCAGACACATATTGCGTTCAACCTTTACAAAGAATTCAGTTTATCTTAAAAAACAAATCAGCTTAGGAAGAGCAGACATTAACTGGAGATGAAATGCCAGACTGTTCCAGGATTATGCTACGAGGACACAACAATAAGCACATCGTTTCTCCGTCGGTGACGGTTTATCAATAGCATGGCAATGCCACTATTGTGAAATAAACAGCCCAATCAATGCACTCCTATCAAGGCTGTTTAATGTGATCAACTACAGCAGCAGAAGATACTTGTTTAGAAACACAGGGTCCTTCTTGCATAGCTTTTCACGAGTGTGCTGTATAGCTCAATGGTGTTTTTTGTGCCGCCTTATAGGGTTTCCACCTTGCCTGGTTTTCCCAGGATAGCCCTCTTTTCCAGGTAGCTGCTGTCCTGGGAAATCTCTAAGTCTCCCCAGGACATTAAAAGTCCCCGTTACTGTCAGCAGTGAAAATACACCATTCAAGGCAATGTAGTTCTGGTCTCTTCTGCTATTGTAAACATGTTCTTCCCATGATAAGTCCTGATTTATTGGATCTCAGAGGTGAAAATACTACCGTCAAGGTTATGGGTTAAATCCCCGTACCGGGCCAGAGGTAATAATTTAGATGCCGGACAACACATCAGAAAGCCAGTTTTCCTGCATTGGAACAACACAATCTTCACAATGCAGGAATACTGTCCGTACTGTTCAGATTTACCTCGTGTTGCACAATCTCCCACCATTGCTGAAGAGAAACCCCGTGGAGATTACCGCGCTATTTTCATAACGTTTCCCAGGGAGTCTGCTACCTTCTGGCCGCCTTACGTGACGCTAATCACACTCTGCTTGTGATGCACATACACACACACGACATGCTTGACTTTATCAGAACGGTATCACACTATAGTGTTGCATGCTGGTGCCATGCAACATTGCAAGAGTGGAAATTATAGTGTAGGGATTAAGGAGTCCGTGAAAATATGAGGCCAAACCGGAATTGCCTGTCATACCGAAGCCAATTAAAATATGGTAAAGTCCAAAGCCTATAAAAAGAAAAGCTTACAGCAACGCTGCTGATAGTACAATATTTTTATGTATAAAAAAAATATCTAAATTCCTCATGAACAGGATAAAATTGTATCCATCCTTTATATATGCTTTATTAAAAGCTTTTGCATGCAGGGAATGCGTTTTTATCGGTAATAAGCTGTACATAGCATATTATATCCATTCATTCTAGATTTGAAGCTTTCGTGACTGCAAGGAATCATCTTCTTAGGTTTTTTCGGTAAAGTCACGTAGAAAGTAAAATAAAATAAAAAACAAAAAATCACGACGTTTCGGAGGCAACACAAGTCTCCGTCATCAGGTGGGACCGTCACAGTCAGATTAGCTGTGTCAAGTGAGGCAATGATTCAAGATGTAATCCCTTAAAAGCGAGTTGAGGGGGGAGGGAGAGGGAGGGGGGAGCTCATCAGACTATGGTAGCCAATGAAAGGAACGTATCGGGAGGGAGGGGGGGCGAGGCCAAAAGGGTGGGCGATGGACGTGGAAGCGCTTGTGCGCCAGCGGCCAATTACTGCACACGCCAACACAATGGAGCGATTGTGCGCAAGCGACCAGCCACTGCACCCGCCAACACAATGGGCAGAGAGGAGGAGGGGAGGTCTAATACACATGATAGACAAAAGAACGAAAATGATGATGGGTACAAACTTAGGGGGAGCTCATCAGACTATGGTAGCCAATGAATGGAACGTATCGGGAGGGAGGGGGGGGCGGGGGGGGGGCGAGGCCAAAAGGGTGGGGGACGGACGTGGAAGCGCTTGTGCGCAAGCGGCCAATTACTGCACACGCCAACACAATGGAGAGAGAGGGGGAGGGGGGGTCTGATACACATGATAGACAAAAGAACGAAAATGTCCATGTTTATACCAATGCTGGCTGAACAATGAAGAGAGTACTGTTAAAATAACTGGGGATGTTAACACTCGGTAAAGTACAGTAAAATAGTGCCTGTCAGATAAGATGGTCCAAAAAAATTTGTGATTAAGTCTTTTTTGCGTGGTTGATAACATCTTTCCAATGATTACTAAGTTTGTACCCATCATCACGGTTGAAATTATGTCTGTGTTTGTATATTTGTATGGCTTCGTGTACAAACCTTTGATGGTAGCCGGGAGGTTTGCAGAGAACCTTGGTCTCGGAAAAGACAATTTCATGAGAGCCCACCGAGTTGTAGCAATGATCGGCCACGCAGAAGAATCAGTTCTGCCGTGTTTCAGATCTGACTTGTGCTCGCGGACACGATCAGAAACATGACGTTTCGTTTCTCCAATGTAGCAATCACCACAAATGCAACTCAATTTGTAGACTCCAGGATACTGTAAGTCAGGAACGACATCCTTCACGGATGGAATCAGATCACGGATTTTATGCACTGTACTGAATCGGACTTGGATCTTATGTTTGTTTAGAATTTTGGAGATCTTTTTGGTCACGCCAGCTATGTATGGTAACGTGATGGTTTTGGTCGGAGTTTCATGTGGCTGTTTCTGTGTGGTGGGAGAGACAGCTTGGCGGATAGTACGGTCAGAGTATCCGTTCATCCTGAGGGCCCGATGTACATGTCTTAATTCACCGGTCAGGTGGTGTTTGTCAGAAATGCCATGTGCTCTGTGGTATAGCGTTTTGATGAGAGAGTTCTTTTGGGATGGGTGGTGGTGGGAATCCGGTTTCAAGTAGGAGTCTGTGTGGGTGGCTTTTCTGTAGACAGAATGTCCCAAGGAACCGTCAGGACTCCTCTCAAACAGAATATCCAAGAATGGTAGTTTACCGTCTTTCTCCACTTCCATGGTGAATCTGAATTTGATGAATCAAACTTAGTAATCATTGGAAAGATGTTATCAACCACGCAAAAAAGACTTAATCACAAATTTTTTTGGACCATCTTATCTGACAGGCACTATTTTACTGTACTTTACCGAGTGTTAACATCCCCAGTTATTTTAACAGTACTCTCTTCATTGTTCAGCCAGCATTGGTATAAACATGGACATTTTCGTTCTTTTGTCTATCATGTGTATCAGACCCCCCCTCCCCCTCTCTCTCCATTGTGTTGGCGTGTGCAGTAATTGGCCGCTTGCGCACAAGCGCTTCCACGTCCGTCCCCCACCCTTTTGGCCTCGCCCCCCCCCCGCCCCCCCCTCCCTCCCGATACGTTCCATTCATTGGCTACCATAGTCTGATGAGCTCCCCCTAAGTTTGTACCCATCATCATTTTCGTTCTTTTGTCTATCATGTGTATTAGACCTCCCCTCCTCCTCTCTGCCCATTGTGTTGGCGGGTGCAGTGGCTGGTCGCTTGCGCACAATCGCTCCATTGTGTTGGCGTGTGCAGTAATTGGCCGCTGGCGCACAAGCGCTTCGACGTCCATCGCCCACCCTTTTGGCCTCGCCCCCCCTCCCTCCCGATACGTTCCTTTCATTGGCTACCATAGTCTGATGAGCTCCCCCCTCCCTCTCCCTCCCCCCTCAACTCGCTTTTAAGGGATTACATCTTGAATAATTGCCTCACTTGATACAGCTAATCTGACTGTGACGGTCCCACCTGATGACGGAGACTTGTGTTGCCTCCGAAACGTCGTGATTTTTGTTTTTTATTTTATTTTACTTTCTACGTGACTTTACCGAAAAAAACCTAAGAAGATATATCCATTCAGTTATAATCAGGATGGTAATGTAAAAAAAAAATCTGTAAATCACAGCACATGGTACCAGTATTGGCCATTGAACAGAAACAATTCCATTTTGAAAAAAAGGTCAAAGTTACTCACCTTATATGATTGCATTTTGATTCAAATAAGTGCATTCTCATGATTAATGGAAAGACAGTGTGTGAACATACCAGAATTCTAGCATTGCTCTTTGAGAAAGGGCAATGAAATTCACCTTGGTGTCACGGCTAAAAATCACCAAGAGGTGAACAAAATCTATCCCGAGAAAATTTCTCCCCGCACAATTCATTCCAAATATAAATTCTTCACCTTCAGGTTTGGACAATCTTGTAACAATGACCCATATCATCGAGCTTAAAATGCAGGTCACAATAACTGCAACCTTAATTAAGTCAGCAGATGCTGGACCACTGAGGCAAGAGCCTTTACTGTAAAGGTGGTTTTTGTTTAATAGTATATGTACAAACTCCTCTCCAGGGGCCTACCCTGGCTCCTCCACCCCTCAACCATATATACAAGGTCGGGTCTCTTGGGATTTCTCTTTACTTGATACAGCAATCGTGCTGTGACTGTTCCACCTAAAGACGGACGCTTGTGTTGCCTCCGAAACGTCGTGATTTATTATTTTATTTCTATTATTTCTTCTATTATTTGTATTATTTATTTTTATTATTTATTTTTTACCTACGTGACTTTACCGAAAAAAACTAAGAGTATATGAGACATGGACAGCACTTTAGTCAATCCACTGCTGGATGAAGCCCTCCCAATGCCAGAGGTTGTTGTTTGTCCATAATTCACCATGCTGGCCAGTGCAGGTCGGCGATGACGGGAGCACATATGTTGGCGCAGAGTACACTACAACAATGGATTGTTGTTGTACAGTGCTGCATCCTGTTGAAAATGTTGCCTCGCAGCAGCCTACAGCACTTGTTCAATGCTCGGTGGCCGCCCATGCAAGCACAGACCAGTGTAAATCTAAACATATAGATGATAGAAGCAACACAAATTAAATCTACCGCAAAGCAACATATAAAAAAGATAAGACGAAATAGTATTTTAATTATAGGGGGAAATATGTGATTTACAATAAAGTGCAATAATCACGTTACAGTTGCCAGAATTATAAGTGATTCTAAAAAGTTTATATTAATGAATCACTGACAATGCAATCAGCGATTCAATCGGTTACAAGATACCTTTTGATTGCAGTGGTAGATAGTGATTAAGTGTGGACGTAATATAATCCTCTAAGACATTTACATTAGACTAAATAAGAAGATTTTTTACCAAAAATTGTAATTATAGAGTGGTAGGGGGAGCAGTGGTGCAGTGGTTGGTGCCCTGCACTCTTAACTTGGCATTCCAAGTCCAAAATCTGGCCGGAGATAACATCAGTGGCAAGCGAAATCCGATCTGGTCCTGGATACTTCACGAACCCACACTGACTTACATGGTGAAGTATGGTCATACAGTGCTGGCAATATGTGACCCGGTGTGGGAATGCCTTCATACAGCAGTGGATTGAGCAAGGTCTTATTAATTATTTACGATTATTATAATTACATTTGGAATGTGCCAGACACGTTTTTGTACATTCCTTGTAGACAGACACATTTTATGAAGTGCTGTTAACAAAAAATAAAGACCAATTACCTTCCTCTAAACAATTCTGAGGATACACAACCAGTGTGATTTTGCCAACAGCGAAAGACTGGTTTTGGTCTGGGACATTGAATGTGAAATGTTTTTTTTTTAATAAGCTACTTAACAATGCAAGTTAAGTAAATAAATATATATACAGTATATTGTCATAATCAATAACTGCTGTGAGGATGAATGTGCAATTCATCTGATTACTCATGTCTTCCAAATTTAAAGTGTCTGGAGAAAAAAACATGCTAAGAGGAAGTTAATTGTTTGCAGCCCTTCGTCACTCCACTGCCGATGTGGTGAGGCCTAAAACTGCATTGGGGCTCTGTAAGCCTCTCCTCAGCGTGCCTAGCAAGGCGATGTTGAATAATCCTTGCCAGGACCTTTCCCGGCACACTGAGGAGTGAGATGCCCCTGTAGTTGTTACAGTCTGTGCGGCCCCCCTCCTTAAAGAGGGGGACCACCAGGGCATCCTTCCAATCCTGCAGAACCCGTCCAGTGGCCCAGACTGTTGTTATGATGTAATGTAGGGCAGTCTGCACACAAACGCCACCCTCCTGCAGCATTTCGCTTGGGAGATCATCTCTGCCCGGTGCCTTTACTGGTCTCAGACTCTAAATCGCCTTCAGTACTTCCTCAACGGATGGCACCTCAGCCAGCCACTAACAGGGGTTACTTCCTCCAATATTTGAGGCACCGCAGCCTCAGCAGGGTCAACCCAACTTTGTCCCATGATGTGTTCTCGGCTGAGGGATTCCCCCTCCCCCAGGACCTCACAGAAATGCTCAGCAAATCTGCAAACCTGTTCCTGGGGGTTGGAGATTGGATCACCGTTCTTCCCCTGATTGTAATAGATTTGGCGCTGCAGGTTACATTTTTGATGGAGTTTAATAGGGATTTGTGATCGCAGGCCATTGAGGCAGACTCCATCTCCACAGCAACCCGCGACCCCCAACCCATCCTTGTAGCGCCTCACGGCTCTCCGAACCTCCGAGCGAAGGCTGTGGTAAGCCTCCTCATTCTCTGACGTGGGGTGCTGTAGCCGATGAGAGTGGGCCTGTCCCTTTTTCTCAACCATCCTGAACACCTCCTCTGTCAGCCAGGGTCTCTGGGGAGGTCTGGACCGCGTACCCAAAGCAGCCATTGCAGCTGCTTTGAGTCACAGTCCTAAACCTCGCCCATTTACCCTCGACATCAGGAGGAGTGGGGGACGATTCCAACCACAGCCGCAAGCGATGATTAAATTCTCGCTTGGAACTTCCATCAGCTAGCTGAGACCAAGCCACCTTAGGTTGGAATGGGGTCCTGGGTGTACACCCACCACCTGAGTGGAAGAATGGCAGGCGCATCTTACAGATGACAAGTCGATGGTCAGAGGGCAGATCAGCTCCACGGTAGGTCCTGGTGTCAAGGACATGGGCTCGCATCCGCTGGTCCGTCACTATGTAGTCCAGCAGATGTTCTTGCTTGGACCCGGCATGCATCTATGATGTTGTGTGGATGTGCCGATACCGGAACAGCGTGTTGGTAATTACAAGCCCATGAACTGCACACAAATCTAGCAGCCTCCTACTGTTGTTATTGAGCAGATCTGGCCCATGCCTTCCAATCACTCCAGACCAGGTGCCAGCATAATGACAGTTTTTTCCTGGATTTTTCTGTTTGCGCATAGTCACTTTAAGATGTTTTTTTTATTCATGTTTTTGTTTTTTGTTTTGTTGCGGTTGCACCGATTCAAGATCCGAATGGCTCACAGGCCTATACCAAATAAACTGACATAGGAAATAAGAAATGACCAACTCGGGCATTGTAGTCACCCAACAAGATGACTCTATCCCGAGGGGCCACTTTTAGCCAGCACCTGTGACAAGAGGTCATAGAAGGCATCGGACTCATCGGCCTTGCCTGTATCCCTCCACGGATGTTCGTCTTCGGTGGGGGCATAAGTAACCACGACCACCACTCCTCGCCTCTGGTTGATGGGAAGGCGAGCCCAAAGTAGCCTGGGGCTTACAGCATCCCACACCTCACCGCTATGCTCCCACGTCCCCTTCATTCTTTTGTTTAGAAGAAGAGCCACACCCTGTTGTTTGGCAGTCTCCTGCCCCGAGTAGAGGACTGTCCACCCCTCATGGTGGCAGGAGCCAGAGCCGGTCCACTGGACCTTCTGAATGCCAGAGATCCAGGCGGTACCGGTCCAGCTCCCGACAGAGGAGTGGCAGCCTCTCCTCCGCAGTGAACGTTCGAACATTCCACGTGGCCACACGTAGTGGCTTTTTGTTGTTTCTGGAGGAGCCCCGAGGGTAAAGATTCAATCTCCTGCTCCGCCAGATGGGGATTGGCCAGGAGACTTCATAGATGGCCTGTCCCCCCGGGGCCTCCGGCACAAGCTTATTTATTAGATATTTTCAACGTGGTTTAGTGGTAATTAATTGAAGGTGGAGGGGTTACCAGCCCCTCGCACCCATCCAGAGCCACCCATTTAGCCACTGTGGTGGTCACAAACGCCTTGAGGGAAAGACCAATCAGAATTGGCCCTCCCCCCACGGCACTGCCCACGACAACGTTGCCCATCCGGCACCACGGCGAGGTAGGGGGTTGTTGTTTTGCCAC